>NC_140664.1:49541353-49803853 GCF_054131305.1 Coturnix japonica
CCAGTGCCAGTTTGTGATGCAAAGTAAACAGGAGAGTATCAAAGTATTTATCTGAATCTAAGTAAAAAAGTACTAGTGTAGAAGTTTTCCAGCAGCTCTTCAATGGAATAGTTAAAGTGGACAATCTGTGCACAACATAAGTAGTAAAACTGTGTATCTCTAATTGTATATCTTCTATTCCAAAACAGAAACAAAAAACAAAACAAACAAACAAACAAACAAACAAAAAACTTACTCTCCAATTAATATCAAATATTCACAAAACAATGTAAAATGTTTAAAAGCATGCTTCCCATTATAGTTTGGCTGTACATTTTCACATCACTGCACAGACACATTTTGCAAGGTTAAGAGTAGAACTTCCCTCTGAGAACCTTAAAAAAAGGCCTCTGAGAATATATAGTCAGAATTGGATTTACCTGAAGGTTTTCCTAACTTCTTGAATCAGCAGTACTGAATGCTCATTTACTTTTTCTTACTACTTTTTTCCTCATTGTAAACATCATGAAAAATAACTTTTTTTTTTTCTTCTTTTTTCCCAGAAATGTCAAGTTTCCTTGGTTTTGGGCCACTTATTCCATCTTTAAATTCAAACAGCGCTCTTGCTTATTCTCTCCATCCTCAAAGGAAACAAAAACAAGGGGGAATGGTTTTAAACTGAGACAGAGGAGGTTTAGGTTAGATATTAGGAGGAAATTTTTCACACAAAAGGTGGTGACACACTGGAACATTCAAGGCCAAGCTGGATGTGACTCTGGGCATCCTGGTGTACAGGTTGGTGACCTACACATAGCAGGGGAGTTGAAACTAGATGACCTCTGAGGTCCTTTTCAACTCAGGCCTTACTATGATTCCATGAACACTGAAATTAGTAATCTTCTTCTAACACTCGTGCTGTGCTCTAATACGATACTCTCATGATGTTCCTAGCAGTACTCTCTTCCAGTGAAGCAGTACTCTCTTCCAGTGAATTCTGACATACAAAAACTCCCAAAGTTACAACTACATATACAGCTTGAAGCTCTATTCTGTTTTATATATCTTTAATTTATTTTGCTCTGGTCAAAATAATGTGGTTAATGTTACAGAAGGGAAAGAAAATCAATCAAATGCATATTAGAATCCACAATACTTTTGGCAAGGCATCCCCATTCTGCAATTATTGAAACACACAAACAAACAAAGAAATAAGCACTATTTTGCTGCTCACTGTTCTTTAAAATTCTACTAGCAAGACTATGAAAGTCCAAGATATTTGGCTGTTTTCACCTTTTGATACTCCTGCTCCAGAACAATCCTCTGGTTATTTATGAACAAAAGATCTGGAGAACTATAAATAACTTATTTTTCTTGATTAGGTAGAACATATAGGCAAAACTGTGTTTTCAGACAATGTAGCATTCTGATGGTCTGAACTTCAAAAGCATTGTATTACAGTGCCCCTATGGCAGCTCTTCATTCCAAGGAAGAAGCTGTTTCAAATAGCAGTATTCTCATTTGCAACACGCAAAAATTCTACTCATTAAAGATAAGACTTAAAATATATATATAAATCTGTTTACTATTGTTATCAAAATAACTTAGAATACTACATTCCTTTTATGCTTGGGCTATAGTTTATATCCTAAGAAGTTGTAGTTGAACAGTGGAAAACCCTTCGGAAATAGCCTATGAGTCCTTGAGGCTGGGAAAAAGCGAGAATTCAGAATAATTCAGCCTACACTCAATATTTGAAAGTACACTTTTAAAAGATACCTACTTTCTTCTTGTAAAAGAATGATGTATCTGAGAGAAAAATAAAGTGATAGGTTAACAGTTTATTTGCAGGAGTAACATAATCATATCTGTGAGCTTACCCACTACTCTATAAACCCTCAGTCCACAAAGGGCTGGAATCACCTCTAGTTCTATCAAAGATCATAATGTGAAGGGCAAAGAGATGTACCCTAATGTGAGAATGAAGTGAAGAGCACTGACCTATCTAAAAAAATTTACCCTCGGAACTGTGCATTTTCCCCAGTATTTATTATTATTATTATTATTATTGTTGTTGTTGTTGTTTCTTCTTTTCTCCCTTACCTAGCTAGGAAAAAATAATAATAACAATCAAGGAGAAAACAAAAAAGAACACTGCACAGATACTTAAAATATGTGGCTAATACAAGGAATGTCCATCTCTGAGGAAAAAATAAAGGAAAACTAAAAATTTAAAGTGACTAAAAATGTTTAACTGGAAAATAAATATTTTCTTTTATCAATTCTTAGGTTTTGGCAGCATAAGTAACTGTTTTCGCCTTGCACTATTCAGAAATGTATGTCTATCATTGTCTGTAGAACTTATGTTAAGTTTCAGTTGAATTAATTATGGAATTTTGAGTGACTGAAGGAACTGGAACTGTTTAGTCTGAGGAAAAGGAGGTAGAAAGGAGACCTTATTGATCTCCTCCATTATCTGATAGATGCTTAAAGTGTGAGCAGGTTTTGTCTCTTCTCACTGGTGATAGGTGACAGGACAAGGGGAAATAGCCTCAAGTAGCACCAGGGTAGGTTTAGGTTGGATATCAGGAAAAACTTCTTTACAGAAAGGGTTGTTAAGCACTGGAATAGGCTCCCCAGGGAGGTGGTTGAGTCACCATCCCTGGATGTGTTTAAAAACCATTTGGATGTGGTGCTCAGGGACATGATTTAGCAGAAGGTTGTTAGTTAGGGTACTATGGTTAGGTCATGGTTGGACTTGATGATCTTTAAGGTCTTTTCCAACCTGTGTCATTCTATGATTCTGTGACATTTGTTGGTTTTAAATTTCTCAGACTGAAAAGAATACTTAGTCTTCCTTACCAGTCTTGTTAAATTCCCTGTGGGAGATACTGGTTTTAAAGATTTAATTATTATTCATCTGTGTAGAGGATGTTAACTGTTTCTGGCATTTAGTTCCCAGCGCATGGCTCTTTTTTTTTTTTTTTTTCTCCTATTTCCACTTATTTTTTATTTTAATTCCTTCTATACCAAAATCAGTGAACAGTACTAATGTCCTTGAGGGTTTTGTTAAAGAAACTTTTCCTTGCCATTTTCCTATTACTTAGGTGAGAGCGGAAGGCAGTTATTTGGTCTCATTTCTCAGAGAAAGTGAATTTCAAGTTTCCTGATAAAATTGGATTGTAAAACATTTTTAAAAGTCAGTGAGTTGTATGACTTATTCCTTTAAGACTATTATTTATTTCTCTTGTATCTCCAAATCCCAAAAGATTTGTATAGATAATTGCTTTCTTCAGGCATGACAATAAGCAATCAGTCAATTCTATTACTGTGAGGGTGATACTATGAGGGCTATGCCCAATGTCATCTGCTTCTTTGTAACACATGCCAAACACAGTCTGAGTACCAGTGTCTCCTTGTTATTACATATTATATCATACAGCTAACAATAGATTTACGGTGACTTTGGGGCAGGTCTACTGTGAATACAGATACTGTGAGACTAATAATTCTGTTTAAAAAGCTTGATTTCTAAAAGAAAAAGTAGGTAGGAACATACATTTTTATTCCTTTCATCCAAAATAATAACATTTTACTATTATTATTAATATTTTAATTATAAAATATCGTAAAGAGGAATTATGTATCTATGGTCAGAATGTTTTTGTTTGTTTGCTTTGTTTGTTTTATTCTTGGTTTTTGTTTTTTTATCCCCCTCCATTTATTTGTACATCAAAATTAAATGAAAGGACAAGAAAGTAATGTTTAGAAGCTGTTCTCTTTTATAATGTCAAATCTCTTAATTTTTAATGCTATTATTCAAAGAAAGCTCTGTAACTTACTTAGAAATTTGTCTTGACATAACACCAGAACTGTAAAAAACATCTAAATATTTTTGTGTAAAAAGATACACAAGTATCAGAAAGGAAAGAAATTTTATTTCAGCTGAGAGGTAAGAGCTGTAATCAAATTAATCACGGCCAATCAGAACAATGCAAAATGCAAGGAGAAAGGTGGAGGATAAGGAAGAAAGAAACTGAATGATTGCACTCTACTGACAATTTCCTATTATCCAATAAAAAACTGACAGTTAATAGAAAGCACAGATGTACTATCACAGACAAAAATATGATGTATTTTTAGGAAAAAAAAACATGCCAGGTAAGTTGTCACTGAACATTACTAAACTGCCAGTTTGAGTGGTTAGGCATGCCTGTTTTGTGAGACATGGAGTTTGGTCTGAGAAGATCATTGTTACTTTTCACTTTCCTTACCCCATCTTGTCTTCCACTTATAATTCAGTTTTTTTTTTAAATTTAGGTTTCAACTTGCACTGATGACAGCAGGAGAAACTAGAAAAAAAAATTGTATAGTCATGATTTAGGGTTGCAGCAATAACTTCAGTTTCCTATATGCACTTTCAGGCCTCGATTCAGAGATTAAGGGTGGCTTAAGAAAACATGGGAAGGATTACTGTGAGTAAAGGAGAATGTGTTAGAGGGTAATGTAAAACTTTTGGCTACAATCTGCAAAAATTGTAGTGCTTTAATGAATGAGACTGGAATGATACCACCATAGGATATATAAGCAGATCACATGTGAGGACAACTCCTGATAACTGAAAAATATATTTATGAAGGTGTGAATTCTCTGTTTAGATTATCATTTTATTCTAACAACAGAAGATTTAGCATTTTATTCAGGTTGGAAGGAGTTTTCCTAGAAATTCATGGGAAGTCATTGGAACACAGATATGGCTTGTCTTTAGAAAGTCTAAAGCTTATACACTATAGTGAGTGTCAGGAAAAAGAATGAATTACTTAAACTGTAAATGAACAGACAATGTTGTACAGAATATGACACCAATTACTAACACTACAAATGTGACATTGTAAGCATCTGCATGACAGATATGACAAAATATGTGCATATACAAACTACTCACAAATAATTTATTTATTAATTGAGTGGATCAGAAAATCCAATTGAGCTTGGTTTGTTACTTGTGTCTTCTTTGAATATATTTTCTATAAGTGAATGGATAAGAAAGAATATCAGCATCACTGAGATCTATCTTAGAATTACAAGAAAATAAATTTCTAAATAAATGGTATAAAACTCTGTAAGTGCTTAAACTGGCCCATTTGAGAGCAACATTTTCTTTTTAATGCCAAGATTATAGAAATGCAATGAACACAATGATGTCTCTGACTTGCACTTTAAGAACTGCCAGTATCTCTACCACTGCTTATATGACATATTCTTCATATAACCGATAAAAATGCTGCATAAAAGCAATTTTCTACAATCAGTCCTTAAAGGCAATATGCACATAGACCCTGAAAAGCTCAGCACAGGTAGGTATATTATACAGCATTAAATCTCCAAGTGTCTTTTTACTTTCCAAGTAAAACTACAAGAACAGCTGTACTCTCTTAGCACACATTAATTCCAGGAGAGGAAAAAGAAGAAAAAAAAATCAACAAACTGCAACAGCAAAGACACAGGTAAATTATCACTGGACTTGGCCAAGTATATTTAATAAACGCTTGGATGAAAAATTAAAACTGCCTTGTATCTTAATGGGAAACTGTGTTTGGAAGAATAAAACATGCATTAGAGCAATACAGTCACCAGTAGCTGTCAGTTCAGCCAAATGACTTAGCAGTAGGATGCCTTCTGTGCGTCACAGAGCCTCCTCAAACTGAGGAACATTCTGCCACTTGCTGCAGTTGCACGACTGTTTTTGCACAGCAAGTACCACATATGTCAGTACAACCCAACATATCCCTAATTTGTATTGTCATGTGAGAGCTCAAACCTGGAATGAGGCCCTGAAGGCACAAGAACTAATGAACTCTTCCTGGCATTACAAGAGTAATCCATCACCTACGTGCAGTGGACCTTTTCTTTAGACTATGCCGATGAAATTTCTCTAATCTCTCCCATTGAGTGACATTATCTTTACTGTGTAAGACAGAATTTTCTCCTACCATTAGCTTTCTATCATTAAATACATTGTGGTTGGTATATTTTAATTTGAAGTACTTCTCATTAAAACAGGGAAGAAGATGGAGAAAGAACAGAAAGAAAATGCCTAGCTTAGTCTTCTCTTCTTAGCTATGGACTTAAAAGATAAATACAGAATTAAACAAACACTGATATAACATTAGCATTTATCAGAAACCTAATAGATATATGCATGGATTTCAGTAGCTGTCCAGTTTCATTAACATTAACACTAACATAAAGGAGCTGACATTATGCTAGCCTACTAAACTATTTTTTCAAGTCCTAATTAATTTTGTATTAAGGCTTTCTGACTGACAGTTTTATGCAGAAGATACTTTCTCCCAGCACAGCAAAGTTTGGAAATAATTTCTATCAATATTTTTCAAGAAAAAATACTACTCTACAGTAAGTACAACATATCCTATTACTATTATTGTTATATAGTAACTATATACTTGTATTTCTAAAAGAGGTGGTCATTGAGAAAAGGAGTCAGAGGTCAGCGGGAGAGCAGCTAACGAGCAGCACAAAGGAATGCCAACCACTCCAGCCAATAAAACAATTTCACCGGAGGCTTCTACACAAATACATGTAGCACGGGGAATAAACAGGAATCAGAGACATGTACACATGCAGGATTATGTTCTTATTGGCTTTATTAAAAACTTAAAAATTTATTTTAGTCTGAATGTGTCAATGAAGACAAGCCTGTTGCAAAATCATAATGACCTCTTCAATGTAAACCTAATTTATGAAGATTCAAGAAACCAAAAGCATCTAGACCAAGAATAGCTATTAATATTTAGAATGAGTTGGTAAATAAAATCCTTCTGTCTTGATTCTGAACTGAAGGCAGCCTAGATCATAACAGTGATTCATTCTGCCTTAAAGTTACAAAAATGGAACCAAAGTTTAATGAATTAGTGCATTTATTTTAAAACAGGATTCTATAAGACATTCCTTTAATTTAGATTCCATAAGGAACTATGTGTGTTACTCACTTTCCTTATCAAGTTAGGAAGACATGCCTTCTTGATAGTAATAGGTTCTATGAAAAGGGAAAGGGACAGAATGTGATGTTCAGTTCTAGTTAC
Source organism: Coturnix japonica (assembly GCF_054131305.1). Lineage (NCBI taxonomy): Eukaryota > Metazoa > Chordata > Aves > Galliformes > Phasianidae > Coturnix > Coturnix japonica. The sequence continues at coordinate 49,548,436 of NC_140664.1, forward strand.
AGTTTGGCAAAAGTATTTAGGCAGAAAATCCCATCAAGTACTGTAGTATACTAAAGCACAGACCTAGGACTACTGAACTGCAGCCATGGCTTCCAGGCTTTTTGCAATGGAGAAGCCTGCTTCTCTGGGAGCAGTGAGTCACTGGCTAAATCGCTCAATACAGCTGCAGTAATAAGCTAGAATGACATGCACATGACCTTCAAAATCCAGCCTGAGTGCCCTCCTGCTACACTGCTCCTGAACAGAGGAAGCTAAGCCTGCACTTCATTATTTCACTGTTCCACTTTGCCTGATTTTTTTTAATCTAACCATTTGGCTTATATTTAATATATTTTCTCGACCCTCTTAACGATCATCACTAATGCACTGATACTCAGCACCTTCAATTCCACTACTTTAAGTGCTGTTAAACCAAGTGCTATAATGAGACCCTCCAAGGAGACTATTCTATGGAAATTGATAAATTATGCTCTCATGTTTTTACGGTGTTGTGTTGAATGATCAGTTCACACTGCAAAAGACAAGTATTGCCTGTGGAACTATACTTCAGCTTGGCAGCAGTTTAATCCAAATAAATTCAGTTCAACTACATTTTTGGAAAACTGTTCTTGGAATATTGAGCTTTTATTAAGCAGATTCATGTGAATTTTCCTTTGCATTCTCATTTTTTTTCAATTTGTTTACAATATGTATTATTCAAAACAGAAGATTATTATTGATTCCCTCAATAATGAAATGAGAAATAACTTCTTATTTAAAGACTTTTAGAAAAATATTTCCTTTCTCCAAAAAAAAAAGAAAAAAAGAAAAAAGAAAAAAAGAAAAAAATTGTGTTTTTGCAATTTCTAATTGAATAGCAAATATTTCCATATAATTTTTTATTATTACAATGATAAAATATCAAGGGAAAATTAGCTGGAATCTTGTTTGAATTCATATTACATAATTTTAATGAAGAGGAAAAAATAGCATTGGCAGAGACACAAATGAGACAAAATCATTAATCTACACAAGGTACAGATTTCTAAGAAACTTCATTTTGATCAACTAAAAACCCCAGTGGTCATTTTTAACCACTTTGACTTACAGCCCAGGAAATGATTGATTTTCTGAGATGCAAGCATGCATTGCCAGTTCATGAGTGTTTCATCAACCAGCACCCCCATGTTGTTCTCTGCGAGGCTGCTCTCAGCTTGTTTCCCACTCATCTTATATTCATGTTTACAATTGTCCCAAACCATGTGCAAAACCTTGCATTTGGCCTTGTTGAACTTCCTAAGGTTTGCACAGACCCACCTCTCAAGCCTGACAAGTTCTCTTTGAATGGCATCTCTTTTGTCCATTTTGTCAAGTAAAAGTATTTATTTTATCTTTTAGAATTAGTTTGACTACTTAATCTTTTTTTATATTACTGTATAAAATAATCTCTCTCATCTGAAATGTTTTTAGGCTTGCAAAAGCATGGGGGTTTTTTGGTTTGTTTTTTTCTTATTGTTTTGTCGTTGTTTGTTTGTTTGTTTTTGTTGTTGTTTGTTTGTTTTTTGATTGTTTTGTTTTTAAAGCAGGGAGATCCCTACAATTTTCCAAAATGTATTTGTATACTGTCAGAACAGATACTCACCATTATCTATTCAGCTCAGTCCCATATGGACAGTATAAACCATGATTTGATCTCTACAGTTGATTATACCATTATGACTTTGTGAATGCTCTAGTTTTGGCTTAATTAATTTGCTTTTGTGTTGCTTTAGGAAGAAAATGTAAAGCATGAAGTTGATATTGGTAGTCCTTTCCTATTACTCTTATAACCACTCCTATCAGTGTTGTTTTAATATATCCTAAGATATGCTTAATATATTCTGAGATACTCTAAAGGAAAAATTGTCTATGGTTGTATGTCTGGATATTATATTGGAGACAAGGAAAATACGCAAGCTAGAAATGTGCCTTGCTCAAGTCTAGTAGAAAAACGCAACTCCTAAGCAAAAACACTAAGAAAAAATACTTTGCCTCTTAAATCTTTTGAAGAAACCTGTTCTAGCTCAATAAATGTTTAAATTACTTGCAATGAATGTTTATCCCAATGGGAATGCTTCTTAAAAAAATACAATAAAAGGCTGAATAGAGATAAGTTAAAACTGCATGAATGAATATGGAGCATTTAATCTTCTTTTCATCCTGAAGTGTTCATCACATATTCTTTTTTCTTTATTTTCAATCTTTACAGCTGCTTTATCAGAAGTAAAATAATGATTTTGTTGACAAAGCACAGCAATACAAAACAGTATTGAGTTCCGACTGATACCTTTAATTCTCAGTAATAGAAGATACACATGCCAGACATAACAACACCCTCTTGTGTTTGTTTGTTTTGCATCTAAAACAATGTCTGCTGCAATAATTAAAGGGAATAATTTCTATTATGATTCTCAAAATTCCAAATACTAATATCTTAATCATGATTTCTATCTTCTTTTATATGTGTTGCCAGATGCCGACCTTCAGTTCCTAGTAATTATACTTTTCTCTATTTTCTCTCAATCATGGGAGAGGTTCTTCCTCATCAAGTGCTGGTCCCAGCCCTAGGCACAAACCATCTCTATAAAACAAGCAAAACATAGGTGTGCTCTTAACAGTTTTGTCTGAAACCAGGACACTGATGTTCACTTATTTTCATAACAAACCCTTTCATTTCCTGTGCACTCTGACATGGTACTTTGTTGAAGCTAAGAATTTAAGAAATTATTATAGACTGTTACTTTAACGGAGGATGACTGAGGATTCCGGCTAAAAATAATACATAAACTTAAAATAATGACATTCATGCCAACATGAACCTCATGAACATCAATGAGACCAAGAGCAAGGTCCTGCAACATCATTACAGCCTGTGAGATGAATGAATTAAGAGTTGCCATGCCAGGAAGGACTCAGAAAAACTGTGGGATAAAAACTTGGGCATGAGGCAGCAGTGTGCACTTGCAGCTCAGAAAACCAACTGTATTCTGGGCTGCATCAAAAGAAGCATGACTAGCAGGTCAAGTAATGTGTTTTCCTCTAGTTAGCTCTTGTGAGATCTCACCTGCAGCACTGTGCTCAGCTTTGGTATCTCCTACGTAAGAATATGGTCCTGTTGGAGCAACTCCAAGTGAGATCCCCAGAGATGATCAGAAGGCTGAAGCATCTTCCCTGCAAAGAAAGGCTGAGGGAGCTGAAGTTGTGTAGCCAGGGAGATCTTATAGCACCCTGAAAGATAGGAAGTGACTTCAAAATAATGGAGGTGAGGTTAAGATAGACATTAAGAAGGTTAGTGAGGCACTGGAGAAGTGGTGGGTGCCTTATCCCTGGAAGTGTTCAGGGTCCAACTGGACAGAGCTTTAGGAAATGTGATGTAGTGAAAGATGTCTGTCCCAACAACAGGTTAGAAGCAGATAAGCGTTAACAGTCCCTTCCAACACAAAGTATTCTAAGACCCACTTAGCAGGCCAGCCCCAGTTGTGTATATTTATAATTATATATTTTTTTATTATAAATTTATTTAAAAAATAAACATGTTATATCTTTTGTATACAGCTCAAGACAATTCCTCTTCATTCAGTGTGGCCCAGACAAGCCCGTGGACACCCATGAACCGTTACAAGGGTTAAACAACAGCAGGCACCTATGCTCTATATTATTTTCACTGAAGTCAAGAAGTAGGAGCTACATGAATACTTGTACTCTGTGAAACTAAAATATGTTTTTATTACCTTGCTCTGGGAAAGGTACTACATTTTACATTCTGGTATAGAATCATAGAATCATTTGAGTTGGAAGAGGCCTTTAAAGGTCATCTAGGTCCAGCTCACCTGAACAGGGACATCATCAGTTAGATCAGGTCCCTCTGAGCCTGATCCAGCCTGACACTAAACATCTCCAAGGATGGAGCTTCTACCATCTCTCTGGGCAACCTGTGCCAGTTCTTCACTATCCTCACCACAAAAAGTTTTTCCTTATATCTTATTCAAATCTCCGCTCTCCCTTCTTTTAGTGTGAAAACTATTTCCCCCTGCCTAACACAACAGATGCTGATAAAGAGTCTCTCCCCTTCCTTCTTGTAACTCCCCTTCAGGTACTGAAAGGCCACTATCCAGTCTTTCCAGAGCCTGCTCTTCTCTAGGCTGAACCACTCCAACTGCCTGTCAGTGCTGTTCAAAAAGTCAATATTGTTACTAAGAAAATATGGGGAAAAAAAATTTACTCACTCTTCTCCTCAAATGTCACAGTTCAAACTACTGCAGCCTGAGGATGAGTCAGCCTCTATCTAAATTCCTCAGTAGAAGTCATTTTGTTTTCTTACGAAAACTTGCTAAAGCTGCCTCATTGAAAGTCATTGCTCCTATCACCTACTAGGGTATTATGTAGCTGTGAGGTAATCCAGATCAATTCAGATAAAATTTGCTTCATATATTATGGGGTGCTGTGATAGAAAGTTTTGGATTGTTTTTAATCTTTAAGGTGAATAAATAACCTGCTGCACAAATAGATGTTTTTTCCTTTTTCATTTGGGTACTAAGTATAGTATCATTTTTTTTAGACTACTGACTTTAGACCTTTGAGAATGTTATTATTTAGTCTAAGCTCAGTCCAATTCTGGCAAGTGGATTTTCTGACATTGTAAGCCTCTGATACCACACTCTTTCCAAATTTAATAAATGCAAATCGAATTTCAAAGTGACTGTATGATCACATGCATAGTTTTCCATCACATCTTGTACTGGGACAGTGCTCAAATGTTATGCAAACTAAATGCAAGTTTAAAATACAGACATTGGAAAGAATGAAGTCGGGACACCTGTCAAAACTTCTCACCCCTAATGACAGCAAAATAATTGCCTGTTGTTCGGATGACAGCACAAAAAAAAATTGCTGTGTGGGCTGACTTTCTAACCATAACTGCAGTCTCATTAGCCACTTTTGTACAATTTTAGGAAGATAAAAATTAAAACACATAGAATAAGCTCTTTGAAAATCGGGTTTCGATCAGAATGTGAGTTTTTGGCAGCTCTGGTAAAAGTCCTGTTTCATGTACTGAATTCATATGCCAGTTTTAATACACTTCATTGAACCTAATAGTTGGAAAAGAACTGGAAATTAAAAATAGCTGTATGCAGTTTTGTTTTTGACTGATACAAATATGCATTGACTATAAGACAGTTCAAATTTTAGATATGTTTAAGATTTATTTATTCCATTATGAAAATTGAAAGCCCCATGAACACTGCATACAATAACGAACTAGTGCTCAGCTGAGAGAGGAACAAAAACCCTCACACGTTGACCAATAATCATGTACAGAAAGAAGACCAGAATTCACCACACAGATAACGGGATTCTCCAATCATAAAGCACTTCATCTCACAAAACAGCCTAGATCCAAGAGATTCATTCCCTTCAGTGGCTGCTCTTATATGAGCCCAGCATGGCTCCACCTTGGGTCCACCTTTTCTGGGCACATTGAGAGTACAGGTATAAAGAGTGTGCCTGTGCAACCTGGGCCAGCCACACTCCTTTACAGGCGCCCAAGCCCTGACCTAGCAGTTCCACTACAACAATGAAGTATTGCTAATTTTAAAACAAGAACAACAAGAAAATATAATAATAATTATGGAAAATAAATTACTAGCTTCTTGCCTCTGACTTTCTGATTTACACAAGTATGGAATTCTATGGATACTTGGCTTAATAGAATTGAGTGTATTAAGTGCATGGAATACAAGAATACCAATTTCTTTAAGTCAAAGAGTAAGTATTGCAAAATAAATTAGATTATCCACTCTAATTCCCTTCATGGTATTAGAGACTTGAACATCTGCCTTTTTTCTTTTTCTTTTTTCTTTTTTTTTTTTTTTGTTTTTTTTTTGTTTGTTTGTTTGTTTTTTTCACTTTCCCATGTTAACATGAAGTTTTGTGCTTTGTTAACATGAAATATGGTGTTGCTCAGTTCCAGCTCTCTGGATTTCAGAGAACTGTGATTGCAAACTCTGAATTTTTTGAGAAAGATGTGAAATTAAAGAATCTCCAAGAACATCTTTAAATGTAAAATTCCATATAAGTCAGAAGAGAGAGAAACAACAAAACTAGGTACAAGGAATTCCCAGAAAATGTTTTGTTATTCAGAATACTATCCACAGTTACATTTTGAAGTTCCTGAATGTTTCAGAATTGCATACAGGGAAAAATAAAAATATATAATAATATATCATATATAATAATAAATATTAATATATTTATTTATATATGTTATTATATATAATAATATATAATATACAATAATAATATTATATATATATATATAAATGGGGCTCATTCAAATCAGACTGAGTTTTTTTTCCTCATGTTTCTGTATCACTGATCAACTGGGTTGGGCTAGGTTTATAAGGGTTTGGTGTAAGATGGAGTGATAGAACTAAATAAAACATGCAACTAGTATTTACTTCTCAATGAGATCACCTCTTTATTTGAAAAATTTATATCATTAGATTAACTCAACAGAAATTGGCAGTGAACCGGCATATAAAAACAAGCCTTGAAACACAGTATTATATGAAGAGAAAAAAAAAGCTTTCAGAAACACCTGCTTCTAAATCAAGCCATTCCCTGTGTTTTTCAGATCAGTGAATATTTGATAGATGGTCCTTTAGGTTCACTGACCATCTGGGCCTGGAGAAAGACTTTGATTTGAACATACTTTAAAGTTGAACTTTTTTTGGGGGGAAAGGAGGGCAGTAGTGGTTGATTACTACTCTGTTCCCTTCTCCATGACCATTATCACAATAATTATCTTTACTTTCTGTGTTGTGTACTATCTCTCACGTTAAACCAAGATCATTAATCGTTTTAAATAGAAGCTATTATGCCTTCATGGAATTCCATATGTTGTTGAAATAACAGCACACTGAATTATAAAACCTGATCCAAAATTGCAAAGTACTTATAGAGCACTTTATTCCAACCTATCTTTAATAAACTGGATGTTGTAAATATCATTTGGTATTTGTATGCACACACATACACATTTCTTGGTTTAGTTTTCCTCTCAACGAGTATCAGTCTTTATTGGTTTGATCCTGTATTGGAACTGTTGAATCACGGCCTGAACCTCTGATTGACCACCTGAGGCGAACAATGAGTCAGCCATGGGAGCACAGGTGAAAGCAAATCATCTGCGTGACCAGAAGGGGTGGAGTCTGGCTGCACCTCTCCTAGACCCCATTTAAGGACTGACTGCTTCAGGGTAAGTGATTCTTCCTTCTTTTGGAGTTTTTCCTGTGAGCCTATGTTGGTGAGCATTTTTCATTTATTTCCAATTATCTCTTTCTAACCACACCACTCTATTTTTGTTGATTATATAGATCCAATAGCCACTTGATGGTAAACAGAGAGGAAGAATCTGCTGGTGCAGATTTTTATAAGCGTGCCATGTGGGCTCATGTTCATCTTTGTTTCAGATGCACAGCTAATGGTGGTGTCTGAAAAAACAGCATTTTGTAGCTAAAAATTTGCTCTATCAAACAATGTGCTCTTTGTATCAATTTTCACTTTCAGGGAAATGACTTGATGGCATTACATTTAGAGTGATTATGTTATTAGGTGGACATTTTCTTTATTTCTCCAGGGATGTTATCTGGTAATATTAACTTCAAGAAACCAAAGTAATTGCTGTCATGCTCTTTTAAAGGTATAGTACACAGTGCAGCAGTGGCCATGAAAACTTGCAATCCCACTTATCACTGTGTGTTCTGGCCAAAGTCAGTAATTCCTGTAGTGATAAAGAGTGAAATGGAGATAGGACAGTATCACACTGATAGCAAGTTGTAACACTCAGCGTTCATTAGTTCCTACTTCAGAATTATTTGATCCTACAAGCTCAGTTTATAACTCTGATCTGAGCTGAATTTATTCCAGTAATTTGAGCGCAACAATGTCCAGACTTAGAGGTCTGAACTTGACAAATTTGATGTGCAGGCTTAGAGAATCTGTACTTAAAACATGACTGGTTCTTTCTGGACATCAAGGGATGGCTTTCATAATATCTCATTTTAATCATCTGAAAGCTAGGTGTCTTTATAGTCCCTGGAGAGATAAAAATGTTTGTATATTCTTTTCATCTTTGTTTCTTTCTGGGAGTGCCTTTTCCTGCTGATTAAAAAGTAATTTCCACATCATTTGTGCTAAACACTTTTAATTTTAAATGGATAAAATCTAAGAGTAATTCCTCTGAAAGCAAGGAATGGAGTTTTTTATTTTATGGAAGTGTTGATAAGAAATTTCATTTTGAATGATTAGTGAGCCTGAGTATATATGACCTATATGTGCTGCCTGATTGTCCATGAAACATGTGGAAAAGTAATAATCAGTACCTCCATTCTCATCTATCCTCTTATTAAGACTCTGTTCCACAGGGCATGAATTTAAATTCAGAGAACTCTACCTCATACTTAAAATCAGTACACGCTTAAGCCTATTATTGAAATAAGAGCCAAGATGTTTCTCTCACCAGGTTACAAATGGTTTATACAACATCTGTCTTAATGAAACAAAAGCTTTGGATAAGGAAATACAATACATATATTACTGAACACAGTTTTCAATTAGTGCTAAAAACTGAATGCAGGTTCTATCGTTACTGTCATAGTTACTTTCCTCCAAGCTCTAGTGCTGTTCATATGCTCTGTACAACTATGCAAAGTTGGTAACAGCGCAGAGGAGTGGCTACTGATCATTGTGCGTCTAATTATAGAAACTTCTTTTTTTTTACATATCTGTAGTTCTTCTGCTGTTTCACATCGACTATATATTTATCCCTTGGTGCCAGGGAAGGTTATGGAACACATTGTCTTGAGGGTGATCACGTGGCATGTGCAGGACACAACTGGGGGATCATGCCTAGTCAGCATGGCTTCACAAAGGGCACGTCCTGCTTGACCGGCCTGATCTCCTTCTATGATTGAGTGACCTGCTTGGCAGATGAGGGAAAGGCTGTTGATGTAGTCTACCTAGGCTTCAGCTTTGACGCTGTCTCCCACAGTATCTCCTGCAGAAGCTGGCAGCCCACGGCTTGGACAGGTACACCCTTGGCTGGGTAAGGAACTGGCTGGAAGGCTGGGCCCAGAGCGTAGTGGTGAATGAAGCTAAATCCAACTGTCAGCCAGTCACAGGTGGTGTTCCCCAGGGGTCAGTGCTGGGACCTGTCTTTTTCAGTATCTTCACTGATGACCTGAATGAGGACGTTAAGTGCACCCTCAGTAAGTCTGCAGATGACACCAAATTGGCTGGAAGCATCAATCTGCCTGGGGCTAGTGAGGCCCTACAGAAGGATCTGGACAGGCTAGAGAGCTGGGCTGAAGCCAATGGTATGAGGTTCAACAAGATCAAATGCTGTGTCCTGCACTTTGGCCACAACATCCCCAGGCAATGCCACAGGCAGAGTGGCTGGGAGCCTGTGCAGAGGAAATGGACCTGGGGGTATTGATTGATGCTCAGCTGAACATGAGCCAGCAGTGTGCCCAGGTGGCCAAGAAGGCTAATGGCATCCTGGATTGCATCAGAAACAGTATTGCCAGCTGGAACAGGGAAGTGATTGTCCCTTGTACTCAGCTCTGGTGAGGCCACACCTTGAGTACTGTGTCCAGTTTTGGGCCCCTCACTGCAAGAAAGACATTGAGAACCTGGAGTGTGTTCAAAGGAGGGCAACAAAGCTGGTGAGGGGTCTGGAGCACAGGCTTTATGAGCAGCTGAAGGAGCTGAGATTGTTCAGTCTGGAGAAGAGGAGGCTCAGGGGAGACCTTATTGTTCTCTATAACTACCTGAATGGAGTGTTGTTACCAACAACTGACCCCAGATGGAGAGAGATGCACTGCTTATAAACCGGCAACGGCTTCCGCGCAGCTTTATCATGTACACCCAATAATGAAACCCCATGCACGCATGCCCCTCTCCACTCCTGAATTCCTCCCTTGTATAGATCATGTGGTCATGGGGCTCTTGGCAAGGTGCTTTATCACGTCTCCATTCTATGGTTCTGCTTCAGCTGTTATCTAGCAGTTCTTGTGCAATTGCTCAGGACTGTCCCCTGGTTGACCTTGTTCCCCAACAGGGAGGTTGTTGTGAGGTGAGGGTTGACCTCTTCTCTTGTGTGAGAAGACTAGAGGCAATGGCTTCAAGCTGAGCCAGGGGAGATTTAGGCTGGATGTTAGGAAATACTACTTCTCTGAAAGAGTGGTCAGGCAGTGGAGTGGGCTGCCCAGGGAGGTGGTGGAGTCACCAACCCTGGAGGTGTTCAAGGAACATTTGGATGTTGTGTTGAGGGACATGGTTTAGTGAGAACTATTGGTGATGGGTGGATGGTTGGACTGGATGGTCTTGTAGGTCTTTTCCAACCCTGGTGATTCTGTGATACTGTATAGCTTTATATGCTGCTGGCTTTAATGCTTTTGATGTGTAATGTACATACTATGGAACTGAGATTATAGTTGCTTTCTTTGAAAGCACAAGAACCTGAGGTGTCACTGTGATTAAATGGAAATCATACTGCCCAAAAGGTGGGAAAAAGGTCAAGTACTGTGTAACATACTGTCACTAACAGATATATTCTAATTTTAAAATGCTTAATGTTTAAATTTTAAAGTTGTTTTTTTATGGGGGGGGGGGGGGGGGGGTGTTTGCTTTTTAACAGTTGATTTGAGTAGCTGTAAATGCAGTTTTATGTACTGCCATGGATAGGAAAAAACACTGAAATATAAAAGAGCCAAATTCTATCATGAAGAGACAGCAATTATATCACTGAAGTTCTCACAAACATCACAGATTTTAGGTTTCCTGCATCCCTGTAGTTAATGGATTAGCCAGTATCAAAGAATTCCATTCCACATCCAATTAATGATAAGAATTAATAAGAACTAATTACATCTAGCATATTCTTCAGGAACACACATCAGTGAATGTCCTATACTACATATGAAATAATCAGATTCAGGAACTATGAATTTCATTTTCAAAAGAGCATAAACTGATTTATCAAAATTTTAATCTGTCCATTCTTCCCATCTCTAAAATTCTAGATCTGGATTCAAAAGCCTGAAATGAGAGGATTGTTTATTTTTACTATGTCCCACATAATTTTACTTCTAACCTTGATCAAACTCAGGAGACTCAAAGACTAAAAGGTGTTAAAAGGTGTGTTTTGTTTTGTTTTTTACAGAAGTAGCTACTAAATGTTTTTGTGCTAGAAATTATTTCTGTATTTAACTATAAATCTGGGGCATGAATTAGAACATTAGTTGCGTGAGTAGGGAAAAAAAGTGATCAAGACCTATTTCTTTCTTTAGGAAAGTGGGTTTTGGTGTTTAATCCCAGATTGTAACAGGTTGCACTGAATGTTTATAGCCAGCACTCCTATTCATTTCTTGAAAGCTATTTTTTCTTCTCTTTTTTACTATTATCTTTAATATTTAGTTCTCTAATGTAATTGCATATCCTTGCATACATACTTCCTTTTGGCACAGAGCAAAATTACTTTTAGCCATTCTTTTTTGATTACTGGAGCATGAGAAAAATTCTCAGATTTTGTGTAAATGACATAATGGTTTCCTGGCAACATCAACTTAATCACAGAAGATCCAGGAGAAGACAGAAGGCTGTTATGATGCAGACCAATCTGATCCACATTCATTAACACTCTATTTTTATTTAATACCAGGGAGAGACAGGCACAGAGTTCTGATCCTTTAGAGGAACAACTCCATGCACCTGGGACCATTCAGCTGGATAGCATCCTTACTGAAAAAGGCCTGGGAGTCCAATGGATACCAAGTTGAACATAAATCAGTAATGTGCCCTTTCTGCAACGATGGCTAATGGTGTTTTTGTCTGCATCAAATATCTCCAGCAGGTTGAGAGAAGTGATCCTTCCCCTCTATTCAGCACTGCTGAGGCTGCACATGTAGAACTGAACTATGCTCAGTTCTAGTCCTCCAGTACAGTACAAGAGACATGTACATTCTGAAATCTGTCCAAGGGAGCACCATCATGATGGAGCATCTCTCCAAAGAAGAAAGGCTTAGACAGCTTTGATTGTTTGGCCTGGAAAAGAAGGGGCTATGGGGAATTAGTGTCTTTAAATACCTGAAGGGAGAGTTCAGAGGACCGAATTGTGCTACATTCAGTGCTACCTAGAGCCAGAATAACGAAGACATACGAGTCAGGAGGCTCCCTGTGAACAACAGGCAGAGTTCTGTACTGTGTGAGTGATGGAGCACTGGCACAGGCTGTCCAGAGGCTGTAGGGTCTCCTTCTTGGAGGTTTCCAGAAACTTCCTGGCCATGGGACTGAGCACCCTGCTCTGGGTGGCCCTGCTGCAGCAGGGCTGGGACAAGGGACCCAAAGATCCCTTCCAACCTTAGAAATTGTTATATTTTCAGGAAATCAGGAAGATATAGGTGTTGATTGTATTTACATATAATGTTAGTATGCATAACTACATTGAATGTCTAAATCGTTTATTTTTTCAGTGTGTTTAGAGAGGTCGGTAATTCTCCTATTTCGAATTGATTGCCTTTGAATTTTTAATTTTTATATTAATCACTATATCTTATGCTTACTTTGACAATAGTTAAACTAGAAATGCAGGAAAATGCAATTTAAGTAATAACATTTTCTTAAAATTTGCACATATGAATTAAAATTATATATATGTTTAAATTATTAGTGTATATATGTGTGTATATACATATATGTAGGTGCACAATCAATAAGCGTACAGAGGCTAGACTTCTACAGATGTTTGGTTAAGTTAGAATATTGTGATGGAAAGATACTTAATAGTAAATAAAAATGCTCACTGATGTAGAGTTTTACTGCAAGCCTTCAACAAAGGAGTGATCTCCAGAGAGAGATCTTTCTGTACTGGCAGTCAGCCCTTAAATGGGGTCTAGGAGAGGGTGGAGCCATGCTCCACCCTTCCTGATAGCACAGCTGATACACCTTTACCTGTGCTCCTGTGGCTGACTCACTGCTTGCCTCAGGTGGTCAGTCAGAGGTTCAGGCTGTGATCAACAATTTCTGTACAGCTGGCATAAACAACAAACTACAATTACCATGAAATCCCAAGCTACCCATGCTGGCAAAGCTTGTTCAGTTCCAGAGGTAGGTTTCTCACAGAACTAAGTTAATTGTCTCTTCTAGTCACTGTAGTGGCTTTCAAGTATTTGAAGTTAAACTACATTTCATGTGGACACAAAGACCTGGCACCTCAAATAGTACCTAAGTCAGTTACCTATGTGTCTCTGGATGTATGGTAAGGACAAAAATGTTTCTGAACAGTACTGAAAGATAGTAAGAACAAACTTTTCTTTGTGATTTAGCTCAAATATGAATTAAGGTTTCAAGAAATTTGCTAATACTCAATATTACATATCTTGCCCATTGTGTCCTTTACTTAAGATAAATATCATAAAACTGAAGTTTCTCAATTAATTACAATTTTTCATGATTTTGTTGTCAGACAAATTGATTCTGTTTTACATTTGCTTTGATTTTTCTGCTAGACAGCAAAAGACTTAGTTAGCAAATAAAGGGAAGTGGTTTGAACAGGTCTTTAATTAATTCCATTGAAAAATACCTCAAATGCAATGCACCCTGAAGAAAAACTGCTCCAACTATGTTCAATGAAAGTTGTTTATCAAAGTAATTATTTCCATTAGGGAATTTCTTTAGAATTTTCTCTTTAGCTATATAAAGGCTCAAAAAAAGCCAGACTTCACTTCTGTGACCTTGTAAAATCACCTTAGTTTGAACAATTTATGTCAGCAGGGGAAAAAAGTGCTTTATTTTTAAAAATATTCTATTGGCTATGCTAAGAAATCTTGAAGTAAGCCCATGCTTGAAGCTCTACTGAAAATTCCCCATCTTTCATCTACAGTACATCTTTGCAGGTATGGAATTATAAAGGATACAGGACATAATAAAATGTAATATATAATGTACAGAACATAATATTTTAAATTGTGTTTTCATTTGCATCATTTAGTGTAATGTGCTTGAAGAAAATCGTTGCATGCCTAAAACCTGGAATCTATATTTACGTATTATTTTAAAAACTCGTACAAGATTCTGCTAGTATAATTTTACTTGCCACACTGAGAGTGGCAGTAACGATGACTTGACTATGTTCAGTTGCTTGCTAGACTCAGTGCATTCAATCAAGAATCCTCCCAACTTCCACAAACAGCTTTAGTATCAAGCTGGGTATGTTGCACTAGTTTTGAGCTGTTGATTCCTTTTAATTTCTCACCTAAATCAAGGTAAATCAGGAAGGGAAGAATTTCCTCTTATGTGAAGGAAAAAACAATCTTGATCTTAATCTTGAGTACTTATGTTAATACACCAGAAAAACACTGAATATGACAAAAATCCATCCAGAGACAATTATAGTGAAATAATGTGCAGTTATAATTGTACAGTTATCTAATTGTATACTTATACAGTTGATAAACAGCGGTTATGTAGATCTTTTGTATGAAAGACAATCATGATAGAAAAATAATCTATGATAAATGGGAAATGCTCACTGGTGTCAAAGTCTTGCTGTAAACTCCATACAGGAGTGATCTCCAAAGAAAAAGACCCTGCCTTAGTGGTGGTAGTCAGCCCTAAAATGAGATCTGGTAGAGGTAGAGCCATGCTCCACCCCTTCTGGTAGCATGGCTGAATTACCTTAACCTGTGCTCCTGCAGCTGACTCATTGCTTGCCTCAGATAGTTAATCAGAGGTACAGGCTGTGATCAAAAGTCTCACATACAAATACATAAATGCATACATACAGCCACTTATAAATATAGACAAACATACCCCAATTTGTGGATAACCATGGAAGAGCTGAGAAATCAGAACCCTTTTATGGGTTGCAGTATACTTGCATTGCTTCCAGTTGACTGGGAAAATAGGCTTCGATTTTATTCAGAATAATTCTGAGTAAACTGTTCTCAAAGTTATTTCATGCAACATACGGTGTATTAAAAACTGAGATTAATTTAAGCCAGTATGTTTATGTGTTCCCTTTCTAGCCACAGAGGAAGTTCAAAGGTTTTTGTAAATGCATGAGTTATTAGTATGCAGATGTTTCAGTAAGACTAGAGGCATCTGTTCTACTGCTTTTCCACATTCATTGAGTTTCAGAAGAGACTATAGAAGGAAAAAGTTAAAAATAAATAAATAAATAAATAAAATCATACTTAAAAACAGGATACTTTTTCTGCTAAGAATTTTTCAGACTGTTTTTCACATCCATATGCTTCTGGAGCTCCATTCCTACTTCTCTAATGAATATACAGGACAATACAAGAACAAACAACAGCAGGAACAACAGCCTTTCCAGCTGGAAGTGATATGTTCAATGCTGCCTTATAATTGTTTTGGAGTGAGGTTTTTTTTGTTTAGTTTTGTTTTTGTTTTACTTTTTTGCTTTTTACTTCTCCTTTTCCTGCCCCCCCCAGGCAGACAGTAGTCCCTGCATGTTACCTGGAGGTTATGTATTTAATTTAAAATGAAGAACAATGACTAGACTCTTCTTAGTCCTGGAGTTTTCCAGCAGATAAATTGTTAGCTTCTGCCTTCCATATTAAGTTGCAGACACTGAAACTTGTAATTTTTTATGAGAAGTAACTTTTATGTTGAAAATTCATACAACTGAAAATGTTTTTGGCCTAAAAGATATCTCCTTAAGAATGGAAAATCCTGTCAAATTGACCTACTAGTAATTTTTAAAGATTAAGAAATACATCCCCTTCAGTAAAACACTAGAAAGGATAGCATACCACATTAAAAAACTTAAGATGAGAATGTCCCATGGGCAGAACAATGTTTTAGAAATGGAGATGTTTCGTTCTAATGAAGATATGGACAAAGTCTGGGTAGGAATGTAGCTTATTCTGTTGATAAGAAGATTAAAAAAAAACAATGACATACACAAAACAGGGAACAGAACACTACAGAAGGTCCAAGGGACACCTATAGTGCATTTAAAATGTCTAAAATCACAGACTAATAAAGAGTTTCACCTCTAAATCACTTTATTTTATTGGTAAGATTGAATACTCGCATTTTAGATCTTGTCTGTGACCTTTTAAAAACTAGTATTAATACCATTACTTTGAATATTTTGTAAAATTAGAATGTTAGAACTGCTTTACAATCTGTGTACTTCTTTCAACTATCATGTAAAAACTAATCACTGCTGCAAAACATTACTAATTAATGATGCATTAGAAGTCTACATAAGCATGAAGTAATTTTTGTTGTAAGTTTTTAAAAACTTTTTTGATCCTTCATAATCCTTCAATATGCATTTGACTCAATTATCAAAATGTTCCTACAACGGCATAATTCTTTAACCCCAATTCTGCCATTTTTTTTTGTTTGTTTGGTTTTGGACAGATCTTTCACATCTTGAGAATCATCTTCTGTGTACTTACTGTATTTACTCACATCAAATGCAATGTTTTCAAATAATTAATGTGTTGTAGTTCTAGATTTTCTTTTAATAATTTCTACAAAAAGATTTGTAAAACAATATATTTATAACATCTGGATTTCTACTGCAGTTTCTTTTTAAAACTAAAGTTCTGTGTGTGTGTTTGTTGTTTTTTTGTTGTTTTTTTTTTTTTTGCTGCTTTGTTTTGTTTTTTAATTTAGGCTGTACAACTTTTGTAAGCCTTTTAAATTAATATTATTTAACACCAAGTATCTGATGAACATATCTTTAAATCCCTGTTCTTTGACATTCACCACAGATAGGTCTGTTTCTACACTTTCAGAAATGTGTCATTAAAATGAACGATGCTGTGCCTGATATGGAGTATTCATCATTAAGAGGTCCCTTGTCATCCATCTTCATACTCTCACTATTAGTCTTTGTTGGAGGCTCATTCTAGGTAATGTGACAGGAATTCATGTTAAGGAACACGTTTTTGAAATGATATGGCAAGGATATTTAAGTTGTAACAGAGTTCAAAACATTGATATAATTTCAACATGCTCTACAACTTTACTTACAACAGGCAACCTCTGGCTTCTGCTGGTTTGATAGTTATTTGATATTCCTGAGCTGAAGTGAGGTTAATGTGAAGTTTGACTCTGCTGACTCCTCAGCTAAGCTATTTCATCAATTAACAGGGTTATCTATCACATATACATCATCACTCAAAGGTATGTAACATGTCCTACTTTAAAGAGCACATCAATTTTTTAAGTCATGAAAAAAATGTCTGATGGCACTAGTCACACAGACAAGGAAGAAATACTAAAAATTGCCTCATCCTTATTTGTGATGATGAACATGCTTTGGAGACAGATATTCATCATTCAACTACTTGAAGGGTTATTCCATTTGATTTTGACAAGCTCGTTTTGAAGTCTGTGTATGCAATGGTACAGCCAAAAAATATCCAGAACTTTTAAGCACCATGTTAAATGTCCAGCTCAGTCCACTGTGTTGAGATCTACCTACAGCTGCCTACTCAGCAGGAATTCTGTCAGTGCTGTCTTTATTAATGGCTTCAAGAACTGAGTGGAGATAAATACAGAGCAAGGGCACGACCTAGCTTTTTTCAAGCTGCGCTGCCACATTTTTTATGTATGTCACTGTCAAACAGGTGAAAAATATTTCCAGTTCTTTCATTGCCACAAAGTAGGCAGACAGTACCTGCAGTTTTCTGAAACACTCTGTATTACATCATTGTTTTATCAACACACACCACTTAAATGTCATATATTCTGGAGTGCAAAATCATCATTAGTGATTTGACTTATGATAGAAAATTATGAATTATATTTTTCAGAGTCTAAATCAGTCTCAAGTAGGAATGGAATTTGTGAGATGAAAAGCAGCTATGAGAATAGTAATACAAACATGAGACCCTAACTAAGTAGATAATATATCCCTTTCTTCAGGGCTTGGATTATTTAATAAATAAGCATCCAAATAAATTATATCAAGACACAGTTATCACTGTCATACCTAATGAAATCAAGACACATTTAACATTGCTCTCACTTGGCAACCATCTGAGAAGAGATATTTGCCCTAGCTTTCCACCAGTTTTTCATATCTTTTAGGCACCTTAACGATGAAGCAGACATTGATACAGTGAATGCTGGAAGTATATTCCTATTCTGCCTCAAGGACTGTCAATCAACTTTTAAAAGAAAATATCCTCAGAAAATCTCATCTGGCAAAACTTACCTAATCAATCCCTCTGACTTAGAAATCAAAAACAGCTTTATATTCATTATAGCCATCAGATAACAAATGACTGAACAAAGAATTCATGGTTAAAGAGAAATGAACACAAATTCTGAATAATTTTCAATTAAGAAAGGAAAATTTGATTAGATAGAAATAGTGAAGGATTATTTTCAAAAGTAAGCTATACACTTAACGCCTGAAATGAACTCTGTTAAAAAAAAAAAAAAAAAAAATATGTAATCTGTTGTATTAGGCGAAATCGGACCCTCGGGATGTAACGTGATAGGCCCTCCCCTGCTGGGTCATGCATATGTAAAAAATATAAGGATGAAACTGGATACCTATATAAGGAACCCTCACATTCCAATAAAGGCCATTTTACCGCTCACCATAATGGTGTAACAAACAGCTGTGACTTGGTCGGGGCCGTCGATACACATTCACAAAGGGACTTGACTTTCCAGGTTACCAGATCGAGGTAACAAATGGTGCCCCGTGTGAGGCAAAGTCCTGGAGGTGAGTGTGCGACGGCTAAAACCGCGCTGACGGACGCGGTATCCACGGTTCGAGCCCGTGGAAGCACTCTCGGTGGGGTGCAAAGGGGAATGCAGCGCTGCGCCTATCCTACGGCCGATAGTTCGTAGAAGACCAGGAAGACTTCAGGTCTCTGGGTAAATGTATTCCGTCATTAGAGTAGTATTGCAACTTTGTAAAACCTACTATGGTAGGAAAGCTACGCCTTCTAAGAAGGACATTGCGGCCGTCATTAGTTGTCTTGAAAAGGAGAGGGAGCTTTCCTCTCCTCGGGTGATTTTGGATCACAATAAGTGGGACTCTTTAACTTTTTCGCTCTGTGAGCGCGCAATGAATGAGCAAAAAGATGCTGAGCTCAAAACGTGGGGGTTGGTGCTTGGGGCGCTGAAAGCGTCTTGGAAAGAAGGGAAGATTGATGCTTGGCTTGGGGCTGCTTTGGGAATTGGGTCGGGAGGCTTTTTCTCTTGCAGATCCGAAGATTTGAAAGACAAAGACAAGGTGGCGCCTGCCATCCCAACCGCACCTATTGATCCGGCTGAACAACGAGCAGATGGCCCCGTCCAGCAGCATTCCACACATTCCACATCCTTATCTCTTGACCAGGAGAAGCCTTCCTCTGAGGCCCCATATCGGTATCCAAAGCAACCGGTATCATCTGCACTCCTTCGCCCATCCTTGGGGGTGGGGAAGGGGAGTGAGCAGGGGCGGGAGGATGGGTCCCTTCCTCGAAATGGGATGTGTTGTGGGTGTGGCTCCGCCCCGTGGGGCGGGGTGGATAGGACTAACCAAGATGGAAGCCAATCCTCATCAGCGGGGGCGGAGGCGGAGGCGTTCCTAGTCATCATAACCCTGCTGGTCCAGCTCTACCTGGGGGGAGGGAGAGGGGAGAACAAGAGCGACCAAATCTCGGATTGGTCAAAGATAAGGGAGGCATTCCTTTTTATCGTTAATTGGGGGCCCGGTCAGGGGGCCCCGGGCTCGAGTGGAGCCTCTGAAGCAGAAACAAGACCAGCTGACGAGCGAGCCACGGCAGCCCGAGTTGGAGTCGGTTAAACTCCTGCTGACAACTTGGAGGAGAGGAAGAATGCTTAGGATAAACTGTATTGATTATTGTCACTGTCTTTGTGATTGTTAAATGTTTATGGTATGTGAAAGTATAAATGCAAATGGTATATGGAACTGTTAATGTAATAGGAATGTGTAAACATGAATGCTATATGGAAGTGGAATTATTAATGTTACATGGAAGTGTAATTGAGGGTTCGAGTAGTGGAATTGTGATAAACAAAAAAAAAAAAAAAAAAAAAAACGGGAAAAAGGTTACAGAAGAATAGTGAGTTAAAATACTGAATGTGATCTGCTCTAGCCAGAAAAGTTTAAGTGCCAGCAAGAGAACGCAAACCCCCGCGCTGCCCCTCCTCACTGCTTACCCCCCCCCCGCCCCTCGGCTCCGCCGCTTGTGAAAGTAAACAAATCGTTACTTCTGAATGGGGACAAAAGCAAAGCATTCTGAGTGCTCGTGCCCCTGGTTCAGTGTTAATCACTTCCCCTTCTGGGATCCGGATTACAGACAAAGTTTTCTCCCTCTTTGTCTGCAGTGCTGTTTAACCTCTGAAGATCTCTTGCTAGTCGGAGCAAGAATGCCTTCATTTTCTCCCAATAATATACACATGTAGGGACTTGGACAAATTTGTTGATGGAGCTTGAAATTGTATGGAGGGGGAATTGTGGTGGTGGAGTTGGATGGAACGGTGGCAGCCGTACTAGAGCAGGATCTGAAGATCCCAGGATGAGTTTTGCCCGTAGTGGGCTGAATGCAATGTGCACACAGCAGTGCAAAGATATTTGTTTTCTGACAGTTTCAGGTGCATCTCACTCTGTACTGCATCAAGAATTACTATACTACCCATAGATGATTTTTGTAACTATAGTAGGAGTAGGTCAACAAGAAAAAGCTTACCAATTAAAAGAAAAAAGAAGAAAGCTAAGGGTGAAGCAAGTAACAATAGAAATAAGTGACTATAGCTGTTAATAACTTTTCTGAGTAGTTTGTATTGTAGAGAGATCTAATATAGTGGTTTGTTATGTTTTATGAACAGGTGTTTCACCTGGGCTCTGTATCATGCACTGGCCATGCATGTGTGGAGCACATGTGAAAAAAGCCTGCACAGGAGAGAATCTGTGATGGGTGAGAAAGGCAAAGTGTACTTTGAAGCAGGGGACGCCCTGCAGGCACTGCCTATCGCATCCACCACTACTGTGTTCCTTCTCTCTCCTTTTGGTGGTTTGCCACCTCATAGTTGTTGATAAGTAATAATACATTAGCTTTGAAATTTCCATTTATAGAATTGTCTAAAATGAAAGCTGGAATCAGTGTGTATATGTCAACTCAAAAATTATGACGTTACATGTAATCTTCTGTTTAGTGTATTATCAGTGAAGGTTTTGATTGAGTGGTGGTTATGTTAACATTTAAGTCCCCTGCAGCTCAGCGACACTGGGCCACTGCCATCGTGGTCCTTGGTGTGCTGCGACACATCGAGACAGACAATGGCACGTGCTTCATCTCGAGATCTACTCAAGGAGCATTGGGGAATATCTCACTCGACAGGCATCCCTGGGAATTCCCAGGGACAAGCATTGTGGAAAGGGCCAACCGTCTCCTGAAGGACAAGATACGTGTCCTTGGGGAGCGGGAAGGTCACAGAGAATAGAGCTGCAATAGATTTCCTGCTGCTGGCTCAAGAGGCACAGGTGCAAGGACTTTGAATGAGAAAATGGAGTTCCAGCAGATATATGAGAAGCTTTGAGCAGAAGGATGAACTGTATAATATAGCCCAAGATGCCTTGAAAATACTAAATACAGAACCACTAACATTATTACACACTGCACCACATACCTCTGCATGTTTACGTCACTTTTTAAATAACTCACCACAAAAATTTATATAAGTACTAACACTTTTATATACTAGGATTAGGATTGGAGCTTGCGTTGTAACGGGGCATGGTTTTGTTAAGCATGGGGAGAGGGAGATGTTGTATTAGGCGAAATCGGACCCTCGGGATGTAACGTGATAGGCCCTCCCCTGCTGGGTCATGCATATGTAAAAAAGGTAAGGATGAAACTGGATACCTATATAAGGGACCCTCACATTCCAATAAACGCCATTTTACCGCTCACCATAATGGTGTAACAAACAGCTGTGACTTGGTCGGGGCCGTCGATACACATTCACAAAGGGACTTGACTCTCCAGGTTACCAGATCGAGGTAACAGTAATCTTCAGAAAGTAAAGCTAAATTCATTACTTCTAAAAATAATGTGCCTTTGGAACAATTAACATAACTAAGATAGGAAAAAAAAAATGGATTTAATGGTTTCTCATCAATTTGAAATCTTCTTAAAAACACATTTTATGTCAAAATTAAGTTATATTCTTCAAATGAGAACTGCTACATAATGTGTAGAATGACAGAATTGCAGGGTTTGGAAGGGACCTCAAGAAATGAAGTCCAACTCCCCTGCTAAAGGAAGTTTCCTACAGCAGGTCTCACAGGTAGGAGCCAGGATGGGTCTTGAGTATCTCTGCATGAGGAGACTCCATGTCTCTGGGCAACTTTTTCCAATGTTCCCTAACCATAAAGAAATTCTTCTGCTACCTAACTTCCTATGCTCCAGTTTCAGGCCATTACAACTTATCCTATCACTGCACACCACCAAGAAGAACCTGGCCTCATACATTTGCCTTACTCTTTCCTTTAGATGTTTATAAACATTAATCAGATCCCCCCCTTGATCTTCTTTTCCCCAGACTGAACATACCCAGGTTACTCAGACCGTCCCATTAGGGAGATGGTCATCATTGTGGCCCTCAGCTGGACTTCTAGGAATTTTTATGCCCTCCTCTGGATGCTTTTTTTTAAAGTATATTTTCATATTGTGGAACCCATAACTGCACACAAATTTAAAGGTGAGGTCACACCAAAGTTAAATAAAGTAAAAGAATCACCTCTTCTGACCAGCTGACTGTGTTGTGATTAATGCATTCCAAAAGTACAGTTTACCCTCTTGGCTGTCAGTTCCTTCAGCACACTGTGGTGAATCTACCATTGCTCCATTGAATTTTGAACTGATACAACCGTTCACTTACAATTCCAGTGACCACAGATGGAAAATAACTGCTTCCCCAGTCATGGCCCTCCAAGTCTGAGATCCAGACAGTCCGAGGTCTTTCATTACTATTTAGTGCTGAGCCAAAAAAGAAAAAAAAATAATTAAATTAAATACTTCCACTTTTTCCTCCTTAGTTATTAGGTGACCATCTGCTCCAAGTATCAGTCTAGTCTTTTCCTTTGATGTTCTCTTGCTGTTGAGATATTTGAAGATTTTTTTGTCATCTGACATGACAGTGACCAGTGTCAACTCAAGCTGGGGTTTGGCTTTTCTCACTTTCTCCCTACCAATGCAAACTGCAACTCTGCAGATGGAAAGTGTACTTTTTTTTCTGTGAAGCCAGACCTTGCTTCAAGAGGTCATACATTTTCTTTTCTTTTTTTGTCCTCCCTATCTAGTTCCATGTAAAGTTCCCTGTTCAGACATGCTGGCCTTCTGCCTCACTTTGACTTGTAACACAGTGGGATTGCCTGTCCCTGGACTTTTAAAAGGTGAGTTTTTAAAATACATCAAATTTCATGGATCTCTAAACTCTCTGGAACAGATTCCTAGGGGATGCTGCTAACTGGGTTCCTGGGAGGCTTCAAGTTTCTTCTCTTGATGTCCAGTGTGGAAACTCTGAAGACCTTTTTCCTGCTTACACCAAACGTTTTGAACTCAATGGATTCATGATTACTGTGGCCAAGAGAGTGACCTATCATCACTTCTATAAGACCGTATATGTTCTCAAACAGGTTCGGGATGTTCCTTTCCTAATTGGCTCACTCAGCACTTGTGACAGGATGTTGTCTTCAAGAATGTTCCAGGAATATCCCATACATACAGAGTTCTCTCTTATCTGGTAATTAATAACTTTAGACCACATGAGTAACTTTAGAATACTCTTTCTGGCACAAAAGTAGGAGATTAAGTGTCTAGTGCTCTTAGCAGTAGCCATATACAAAAGTATATTTTTCTGCATTGTTTTGAAATAGAGAAGTATGTGATAAATGAAAAAGTTTAAATAATAATAATTTTCTCCTACACAAATGTCACAAATGAATATTTAACCTAGATTTAAGTACCATAAAATTTAATGAGATTGTTTCAAATCCTACTTCACTACATAGAGATTCTGTGTTCGGTCTACTTTCATGACAGATTTGCAGTCTTGGTCCCCTTCAGATGAAATTAGATTCCTAAATGGAGATATCTAGAATAAAGGTTCTGTGAAATTGGCAAGTGAACCATTTCCCAAAAGATTCAACTTCAAAAGCTTATCTCAGTCTTACTCACTATTTGTTATAATTTCTACTGCAATGTATATATAGTGGCAAATAGAGATCAAGTTTTGATGAGTAAAACCAAAAAAAAAAAAAAATAAAAAAAATGGAGAAGACCTATAACCTCTATTTCTTTTTCTTTTAATTCGATTTGAGAGAAGTTGTGCTTTTCTTTAATAAGATTTTCATGGGAGTTTTCTGTTAATGTCCATAAGAGTGCTGTAGCATTTCAACTGAGCAGAGAACAATTTTGAAAGATGCATGCAAATATTAAATGATAAAATATCATCAAAGTGAAGTGATTTCAAAATACTTACAGAGCAAACAAGTGCTACAAATAAGGAAGGATAGACTATCAGACAGAAGGTGGTGGAATATATTCTAGAAAGTTCTAAAATAACATAAATAACTTACTGGATCAAATTAACCAGAAAAAAAAAATCAAAACATAATACTAGATCAAGATAATTAAGAATATATTACAGACTTCTACAACATATCCTTTATGACAGTCAATTGGTGTGCTAGACTGTGGAAGGCTAGACAGTGGAAGGCTACTTGAAATGTCAGGGTCATCCTGTACCTGATACAAATATATATTCCAAAAAGTAAAAGGAAATCTTAGAAATAGTATTTCCCCTTAAGGGAATGATCTACAATGAGAGATATGTTCAAGACATACTTGCAGTGAACAAACTTTGCTAGTGATATTAGCCAGAAACATAAATTAAAAGCTATCATAAAATAAAGAACAGTTTGAAGGTTTTAATTAAAAGAAATTTAGAAAGTATTCTGAAAATACTCATTGGGAAGTGATAAGTTGTCAAATACAAAAGGATACATATGGAGAGTAATATAGTAATGACTCAAGCTAAATAATAAAAGTAATCATTTATAATTATGTAGGAAAACTTCTGAGTAAAACAAGGACTGTGGAAAATTCGTCAGTATTCATCACAATACTTTTTCCAGTGTTTCAGCAAAAGCTGCCCTGAGCTATTTCCTTGTACAAAATTCTTCAGCTATGGTGGTGATTTCCTTAACATAGCCTGAACAAGGTATGTCAAAAGACATTGCTTCTCTCTCCTTGGAGAACACTTTATTACCCTTTCCTGTTTTATGTTACTTACTAGTACTGCCTGCACTTAACTGTATGGCTTCTGCTTCCTCTTTTGCTTTCACTGAAGATCTACTTAACAATATATACATACATATATCAACTACCATTGCTTCAGCCAGGACTGACTGTGGATATAGGCATAAGTAGTTGCTGAGATCTATATGCTGCCAAGGGCAACAAAATATCTACAGTGCTTCCCAGTTTACTCTGCAGGGCTGCAAATGCAGATCCTGAGGAAAATGGCAGAGGCTCTGAATAATAGCCTGGGCTGCTAAAGGAGTACTCTAACTTTTTGCAGGGCATCAGTAGTAGTTACAAGCCTAGCACTCCTCGAATATTTGGCTTCATAACCTTAAAGTACATTTTGCATCCTAATGTGAATCCAAAGGATCTGGAAACAAATAGACCTTGAAAACAAACCTTATATTTCATCCAGACTTCACCTAAAGGTATGAGATCATTGGCATTTGAGAAACCTGTTTTTATTCGCGTAGATGTAAAAAGGGCATTTATGACATTTAGGTAGATTTGAAGTCCACACAGTAGGCTTGTTTCTTTCACCCCACTACACTTAGAGATAGCTGGAAATTATATCACATCTCAAAAACATCCACATGAGTAGTAATGAAAACTAAGAGAAATCAAATGTTCTTTGCTTGTCATTATCTGTAGTAAATATTTTTCTGTATAATCTTTCATATTTCTCCAACAGCACTTACAAAATTTTAATTGAATATTCTCAACATTTTATTCTACAATACACAATTCTGCAAGATTCTAACAGGTTTGTTTGTTTTCCCCAAAGAATCTTCTTCAAGATCAAATCCTTTTTTACAGAAAACTTATGGCAATGCATTTTTTCATTCTCCCTAAAAGAGGAAAAAATTAAATTAGAGATTCGTATGAAGACAATGAATATTATCATTACAAAGAGATATGAAAGAATAAAGTTGCTGGTAAGTTCTAATGATACTAGTTCCCAGACAAACTCAGTATTGCCATTGATATGAACCATCACTCAATCAAATTTTACAGGGAATTAATTTGTGGGGCTTTGATGGTGTAAATCTCCACAATCATGTAATGCATTAAGCATGAATAACTAAGGACATTACAGATGTTAGAAGTGAGGAAGTGCCTTCTGACAGAGTTGAAGCCTCTTACAAATTTTGCAAGTATAAAAGACTAAATTCAAAAAAGCACTCAACCTAGCCCATGCCTTCAAAGCCAGTAGTGTAATCAAACAATTAGTGATTTCTAATGCGCAGAAGTAATTATTTTTAGTTACAGTGCTTAATTCCAAAATATTGAATTGTCGCAGAATTTTATAACTGCAAGTCTGAGTGCCCAAGAACACAAGTTCCTCAGATTGATCCATAATCTGTCTTCCCAACAATTGCACTCACAGAATCACTAACTTGTTCAGACAATTACAAACGGTAATTTATACATTAGATATTTTATTCCTAGGTACGTGCTTTAATACATCCCATAATTACCCTCTTGAAGATGTGATCTGCAGCTTTGTTGTTAAGCTAATAACTGAGTTCTTCAAGGATAGCAGGCCTAATCATTTAGCATTCATTTAGATGATTAGTATATTGCTTTATTCTTAGGTATAGAAATAAATCTGTTTTCTCCAACAGCCAATAGATAAAAGCAGATGAAGGATGATTCATCTCACCCATCTTGAACACCAGTTTCACCAGTTTTGGAATGAGATGAGCTATCTTCTGGAAATGCTTTTTATTCTCGAGCACCAGACTGGGTGAACACTAATGATCACTTGTCCTGACTTCAACATCTAATATGGAAACTCCTGAATCTACGCAGCTGTAACCTATTTTGTGCTATACATGCAGGGTACAAAGCCTCTTTCAAACAATAATTCCTTATAATCCAGTCCATAAGGGATTCTGTTGAATGATCTGCTCTGACGAGCCTGAAGTCCCATTGTAGTGATCCCACATTTCTTTATAACTAATGGTTTTTTCCTCAGGGACTTTTTCAGTTTGACAGTATCTCAGAAAGGTTTTAAAACCCAATTTAATTGGATCCAAAGTTTTGTAATATTGAATGAAATTTATTTTTTTTTTAACTATTTTCTTTATTTTTGCTAGCCTCCAGTAATGGGGACTGCACTAATCATCCTTTTAAAGCCTGAAAATCTCTTCAGACTTCTTTATGAGCCATGAAGAAACATAAACCAATACAATATTCTTTTCCCCTGAAGATAATTTTTAATATGTGGCTATAGGAAGCTTTTCTGACTGAACCATCTCAAAATTGAAATAATTTATCTTTACAGCTATCAAGTCTCATGGCTTCATGGCTTAAAAAAAGAAAAAGCAGTAAATGCTGTGCTTTTACCTAAGGTGATATGATACATCACCTAGTGAAGCACTTGAAGCTAAGCTCAAAGCAAAGCTATTGTGCTTTATCCTCACTGTCTTTTTACCCTAGAAAGACAAGTATGTATGAGATGGACTGAGATAAATCCAGCTTAGAAATAAACAGTTTTCCAAATGCCAAAATCTCATTGACACAGGGCAGCTTTAGGAGTTGTAAGCTTTGTGGTGGGAGAATGGTAGTGGAGCGTAAGAGGCATCCACCCTGAGGATACGAAGCAAAGTTCTTTAGGGAGTCAGTGAGAACCTACAGTGAAAGCAGATCGTTTTTTCCACAGTGTGTTGGATTCTGTGAAAATTATTTGCCAAAATCAGAAGCATCTGCAATGGAGTTATTCATACAGTCTTTCATTATTTTAGAATCCTGCTAAATTTAATTATATCCATCTGTGCTTCCAGGAGGAAAGTTCAACAGTCAGGTACTGAAATGGTTATACTCACCTTGAAGGACAGAATTGTGAATTCTCAGCTCACTCATTTCTTCAAGGATGAAAAAAATGCAGAGATCCAAAGCACAGAGTTTCATATAACAGATATCAGCCTGTGATGAGTGCACTAAAATGTGTAAAATAATTCCTAATCAAGGAAAACAGAGCATAACAGGAGAAATGAGGCTTTTCTAGTCTGACATACTGTTCCCATTAGATAATGCTTACTCACTCCTGTTCAGGTAAGTTACATCAAAGCAAAATTTGCTGTGAGGGATTTGGTGAATTCAGCAAACTGATCTTATACACAAATAAAGAAGTTCATCAGCTGTTGAGATGTTATCAATAAGCAGAATTTTTTTGCAGATCTCAGCCATGAAATCACAGAACTGCAACTAGCCGTAATTCTGCATAGTATTTCAAGAAAAGAAATACCAAATACACAGAAGGGAATTGGAAAGATTCAGCCAAGAAAGACACTGAATAGTGTGCATGACTAAACCCCCACTAAATAAGGTAAGTCACATCTTCTGAAACAGAAAAAACTAATCTCATTAAGCAAGAATAAAACTCTCCCAAATGATGGAAAACTACTTTGAACTCCACCTAATAACACAACTGGAACCCGCTTTGAAGGAAAATTGAGGCAAAAGCTCCCATACAAATCAGTTAGACTGCAAACAAACAAAGCATTAAAGTAAAATTGCCCAAAAGGAGACAACAATAAGAATCTGTAATACCCTGAACAGAACACAAGAAGGCACTTAAAGAGGCAATCAGAACTAATGGTGACATTAACTCAATAAAGGAATATACAATGAAAGAATCCCTGAAGCAATCTATACCCAGTGAGTATGGCATCGGGAAGCAGTACTTGAAAAAAATTAACACCCCATCACTGTGGAATGAGGACAATGAGCAGAAGCTTTATAAAAGCAAGACATGAAATTTGACTGTTGAACTGCAACATGAACCCACACAATAAAAGTTCAGAGGGTGACACAAAACTGGGAACAAATGGAGATCACTTTGTCTTGTGTACAATATACAGTTAGCAGAGTGGCTAAATCACCCTAAATCGTCCATCCTCTCCTCCCCTCCCCCATCTCCCTGATCAAGATTTGTAATAAACTGGTCGGACCAACCTTTGAACTGCTGTTTCTTAATCTCCCACCGGGTATACGTATATCGAAGAATGTCCTCTCCCTACTATAAATTGAAGTGAGTACCCTAACTTTTGGCCAGATATCTGCAGCTGCACAGCTATTACAGATACCAGAGGGGGTGTCTAGATCTGCCATAAGGACATGATGGGGGTCCCTTAAGTAGGCCACACCACTTAGGTCCTACCTGCACCTTCCCCTTCCAAAACCATTTCATTCTATGGGTTCTAAATTCTAAGGGGCAGGGAGCAGAACATTATTTTAAATGCTAATCTGGGGTCTTACCTGATTATCATACTTTGTATCCTAAGCAGGGAGGTGCATGTTGTCTGTAGTATTTTCAGGGCACTGTGTCTGCCGTCTGGGTCTGTCATTTAGGTCCCACAGGATTTCAAAGAGTCTTTTTGTCTGAATCATTGCATCAGGTCCATTCATTCTGTGGCTGTATACATACAGGCCATCACACGTAAATGGGTTTAGACATGGGGCCACTGACTGGGGCACTCCTTCTGATCCATCTTGTGGGGCTTTTTTGTTTACTGAGTTATTACAGGACAGATCTCAAAGGGATCCATTACAAGCAGAGCTTCAAGATCCGATTTAGGAGTTTTATCTTCTGAATCAACCAGATCCATTGATTCAGGAATGTAGTTATCATCTATTGAGATGTTACTGACCTGCCTTATCAGGAAATTCAAGCTTGGTTTTTTTGTTTGTTTGGTAGTTTTTTGTTTGTTTGTTTGTTTTGGTTTTGTTTGTTTGTTTGTTTGTTTTCCCCTATAAGTATACCAAATTATTGCTTTAATCTTTCTATGTGGTCTCAAAATAATTGATTCTCATTTCCTAAAGTATTGGCTCTCATTTCAGCCTGATTTAAAGCAGTTAACAGTGGCCATGCCATAGTTAGAAGCAGCTAGCTACCATTCTTTTGTAACCAAAATATCTTTACTCAACCCATGACAACAAGCTGTGCAGACGGGGGAAATATTTCCCATAACATGCATTGGACCCTATTTTTCAATTACGGTTTCCTGTTCATTATAAGATAATCCCAAATGTCCTGGGATCTGTCTGGGGACTGTTTTGCCTAGAAGGGTAGTGTTCTCTCCCCTGACCTACCTATAGATAGTCCAAAGGAAAGACATTTTATATAATATTCAGCCTGGCTTGCCAACAGTACAATCTAGAAAAGTACAGTTAGCAGAGTGGCATGGTTAGGATGGTATTTTACAGGTTGTATAATTAGAAAGATTATTGTGGAGGAAAATGATAATCAAAGATAAAATGCTCACCAGTGTCCTAGGCTTGCAGTAGAAAAAATCAAAGGAATCAATCTCCAGAAAGAGATCCTTCCCCAGTAGCAGCACTAGATGGGATCCAGGACAGGTGCAGCCAGGTTCCACCCCTTCCAGTCACACAGCTGAATTGCCTTCACCTGTGCTCCCATGGCTGACTCAGTCCTTGTCTCAGGTGATCAGTCGGTGGCTCAGTCTATGACACAACAATTCCCATTCATCTTGGCCATGTCAGTAAACTTGCAAGTAAAGCTAAGGAAAAAAGTAACTGCTCAAATTTGTTTTCTGAGTTTGGTTTTTTTTGTGTGTTTATATATTTATAATTTATATTTTTGTAAGTTAATTTTGTAAACTAACCTATTTGTGCTAGGAGTACATGGTAATAATTAAGTTAGCTTCATTACTGAGATACTTTTTTTTTTTTTTTTTTTTTCCTTTTTGAGTATCTCACATGCTCTGAGGACTACGGTTTGATGTTTATTCCTTTAAAGTATGTATGAATTCATGCAATCTTGTTCAGTAACTGAAGACAGGTGGAGACTAAAAGGCAGAGTACTAAAAATGCATCAAAAGACGTCTGCTTTACAAACCTTTTATCCACCCCAAGAAATATAGAATGCTTTTTAACAACTACTGTTTGTAATGAAGTTTCTGTCTCTTCTGGCTTGTTAAATTACTATCTTTTCGCTACATGACAGGAATTCCTAGGTTTACTTGTATTTACTAAAAAAACACAATAGAATGTGTAACAATATAGCTTCTTAATGCTATGCTCAGTTTGAGCTAAAAGTAAATACCTTCATAAGAAAATAAAGATTAGTAAGGCACTGATTTTAATGTCTCAAATCATTTGTTTAGAATTTTAGATTTTATTGTATCATTAGTTCTCTTCACTATAGAACAGAAGATACATCCACTTGAAAATGATTCCTTTCAGAAATACTAAGTACATCAAAAACATGCTTTAAAAGTGTACCTGGCTGCTTCTCACTTATTCTGTGAAGTTTCATAGACATTCTAACAGCTCTAGAAGTTAGGGAATGTTTTCCATGCAGGTCTGTTCTTTAGAGCACTTCTCTAAAGTGACTGTTCTTTCAGCGTTCATTTCTGTCACTACAGACATATGGTTGATGCGATGCTGTAAAGCTTATAAATAAAGTCCTTCAAATCAGGGAAATGCCATCTGTTGTTAGATCATCATCAAGTTTAAATATTGATACTTCAGTGGAGTTTTGTATTTCTCCTTTTTCTTTTATATAAATTCAGGATTTGTCTTTTGAATTTGTTGATATCTCCAGCATAAAAACCAATGTTCTTCAGCCAAGATGAGGGGTAGAAGAAGTTAGTCAGACAACATCTTATCAGACATTGTTACATTGTATCAGAGAGGATGTTATTACATAAACCAGTCACCTGGCTGCATCACACCTTCCGATTTAGTCCAATAAGTTAATCTCCTGAGGAACTAGCAAGATGCTATGAGACAAGAAAAACACATTTTTTTCTTTCAGATAGTGCAAAATAACTTGTATTTTTTTCTCACTGTAACATTCCTCACTCTAGTTTGATGCTGTTTATGCTTACTGGGTGGGATGGGGCAAATTTGTGTCTTGTAGTTCTGGCACATATTTCTCTTGATGTGAATTAAAAGACACTTAAACACAGAACAGTAAGTTATACATGAATAAGATCTGTGAAAACCTTACTCTCTATCGCCGCTTCTTAAAGTTAGCTGCTGATTGTTTGAATTACTTTGCCTACCACATTCACTTTATTGTAATAAATCTCTACTCAGTCTTTCTGTGCACATATACATTACATTTCATTTTCCAGTTTACATTTCTACTGCTACAAGGTCTCCACTTTTTTTTTTTTTTTTTTTTTTTAACCTAATGATGACAGAGTGAATGAGGAAGAACAAAGGAACTCTGAAACCAATTTTACAATTGCAAACAAGACTTGAGTCTATCTGTAGTCCATTTTAAATTTCATTTGTGAATTTTGTCACTACTCTTAAATTGTATTGAAGTTCAGCCTTCTGACCTATAAACAATCAAAACCTTTGATCTCCTTTTTCACATGCTTTCTTTCACATGGCCTCTTTGCCATTCCCATCCTAATCTTTTGTTCTTGATTCTGAATTCTCTGAGATTCATGGAAGCTTTTTTTCTGAGCCCTTCAATACAGTAATTATGGATATATTCTAATGGCTTAGAGTACCCACTCTGTTAACACTGCATACGTTTGCCTTTCAGCAGAGCAGCAAGTCTTTTTTGATACTATGAAATTATGTTCTAATCTTAATAAGTGACTCATAAATGACAACAGTTTAAAGAAGACTTCACTGAAGCCTTCTGACAGCATGCTGATATAAGAGATTGCATGTAATCCTTAGCACTGGTTTTCATTGCTATTAGGAGACTAATTTTTTATACAGTAAGTGGACTATTTTTTCTCCTAAGCATCAAAAAATTTTTGCCCATTTAAAAGCAGCTTTCCACACTTGGTGATTGCATTCTCTTTCAGGTTTCTGTGGATCAGAAATGCTCAACATATTCTCAGGAAAATGGTCCAATTTTTTAACTGATTTGTATACTGATATCCCACTGCCCTCATGCTGAGCCAAAACAAAGTCAATATTTAATGGTAGAACAGCTTTAAAGGATTATCACTGTATGAGTGTTAAATGTCCATTGCAGACAATATCAGAAGCAGCACAGTCCATTGTTATAGATTCTCTGAATATACAGCATAGATTAGATGCTTGAAAGAAAACCAAGCAAACAAATAGATAAAAAGGAAAAAGAAAAAGAACTTAGCTAGCACTCCTCTCATTAAAGTGTAAGTTAAATTCTATTCTTCCTTTCATAGAAGATTTAGGGTACTCTCTATTGAAGATCTGAAAATACTGACAATCCAGTGCTGGTGTTATCTTCTCACTGCTATAGGAGGAGTTATGCAAGCACTATATCCACCTCAGTAATTCCCTCAGCTGCATCAAATTACCTGTAAAAGCTGCTTTCAGAACTTTCAGCAAAAAACAAAAACAAAAACAAAACAAAAAAAACAACAACAACAACTAAAAACATTATATATAACACTATGACTCAGAAGTCATAGAAACTTGAATGATGTATGAGTGAACTGCAGCACTGATAAATACAACTACAATTAGAAACTGTTTTAGATAGCATGTCTGTCTCTCTCTCCCTGGTGCCAATGAAATCAAGATGTTAGACAACTCGTTAGACAAGAGTCAGGATTGGCTATTATGGAGTCAATGATTAGGGGCAATGAGGTGGAGTAGCCCAAAGTTAACTGCCTGGCTTTATTTCTTATGCTCTGAAACATCAAAAATGGTATTTTCAGGTCCATGTAATTTCAATAAAATATTACAGGAATAAAATAACCAAAAAAATATTTTTAAATGCAACATTTCAATACTTATGTAAAAGTTATTTTAGCAAGTATCTCAACAAAACATTTTATTTCCTAAAAAAAAAAAAAAAAAAAAAAAAAAAAAGAAAAGAAAAGAAAAAAAGAGAAAGAAAGAAAAGAAAAATGTTATTAATTCAGTAATTACTTCGGTAAATAATAAGTGTTGTGACCAAGTCACAGGTTATCCATGTGATGCAGATCCTTAAAAAATATCAGACCACTAGATGTGTTTGTTTTTTTTCATGTACCCCAAGGAACAACATTTACTGATGAGTGAACATTCGCAGAAAGTAATGTTGATGTCCCAGGAGACAAATGAAAGACAATAAATACAAAATAAAATAAATGGGACTTGAAGTAGAAATACATGTTGATTCAGTACTATTAAGTGGAAAAACAGAAGATCTTTGCACCGATCAGAGGCATGCTGATACCCGTCTGAGAATATAGTGGAAACACTGAACCTGCAGAGCTAACAGTATAAGAAAAGTAGTAATGTCTCTGTATTGTCAGAGGGATTATAACAGTGTTTGACTATGGTTAATTACTTATAATTAAGAATGCGAGAGATTTTGCAATAAATGGAATAGCCTTTTCACTAATATGTCCTGACAAGGACCTCATCAAACTTCATCAGCATCACCTGCTATTGTTTTGACAGAAAGATTTGTTTATTAAAGTTATACCAATATATAAAGTTTAACTTTCTGAAGCACTTCTAGATTTCCAGTGATTCAGAGGTACTTTGTTAAGGGATTGCTGAACCTGGATGTTAAAATCCTAGGAACTTTGATTCAAGTCTGGAAGGCAATTTTTTAATCATAAAAATAAAATCTTCTAGTGTTGCCGTCTAGCATTGTCAGGAAAAGATGAAGAAATTTGTTGGTGGTTATTATGCACTTGGGAAGTGTAAAGCCTCTGAGAGTAAAATAATCTTCTGTTTTGTGAAAGTAGAACAGAGCTCTGTGAATGATAGATGGAGGGGCAGGAGTGAGGAAGGAGAAGCATTAGCAAAGGAATCTCAGTTGCACTTCAGTGAGGGCACCACTACATTTTAAACTGCATGCCTATTTTAGTGCTGACAGGACAAAACACTGATACTTAAAATGCCTTACCTGATGCCCCAAAATAAGATTTTTTATTTTTTAAGTCCTTATGTTACTTGGTTATTTTTATTTTTTGATATGCAACCCATTGTTACTGGTTCTGAAAAAAATATTAGTCTCGAGTCATGTTTTTTTGGTTTTTTTTAATTTCTTTTACTTGCTGTTTCTGCTTCTGTGTTTGTTTTTTTCTTCAGAACAGCTACTGCTTCTCTGATAATATCTCTGAATACTTACTGACCTTCTTAAAGATCTCAGTCAGCATCCCATTTTGATTTTCATTTCCAGTGTTCAGATTGGCACATTTTAAGAAGGCAAGTGATACGATAGAGTGACATGATATGAAAAGCATGTTGTAACATTACACTGAGTTTTGTCTGAATCACAGGAAATGCTGAATGATAACATTATATTTTTTTTCTATTATGTAACCAGATGATTTTTAGAAAGTGTCTCCTTATGAGGTGGTATGCAGCACAGATAATACTGCAAAACCAACTACACAGACTAAGTCTTGTCCTCATCCCAGTTCTGTTACTGAGGGAAAAATAAAAAGAAGAATTGACATAAAGAAATTTTAAAGCTAGAAAATAGCTTTACACATCCAGGCGAGAAGATTAGAACATTAAGCACTAACTATGCTGATGACATGGTGTGAATTTTCTCTTTGACCCCAGCCAAAATTGTAAGTTTTGCATAATGTTTTCATTTACAAGTAGGAATTTGTGACAGTAAAGCCAAGTAACAAGTATCTGTAGGCTCTAAAGGTCAAGTAATTAAGAACAATTTTGTTATCTTATTTTTACAGCCGTTAGCAAATGTGCTACTCACAAATCCCTCCTTATCTTGGCTCTTATCACAATGCATTGAGCTGTGCTGGAGCCTGCTTCTGTTCTTATTCTGAATTCCTCTATCTTGACCTGCCTCTAACTTTCATGCTCTGTAGTCTAAAACAACACTTACAAAAGACTCCAAAGCCTATCGTTAACATTTTCAAG
This sequence comes from Coturnix japonica, assembly GCF_054131305.1. Lineage (NCBI taxonomy): Eukaryota > Metazoa > Chordata > Aves > Galliformes > Phasianidae > Coturnix > Coturnix japonica. The sequence goes on from NC_140664.1 coordinate 49,584,645, forward strand.
AAGTCTTGCATTTTATTTAAGAACAGAACATTTCTCACCTGAAACAGAGAATATTTGGTAAGCTTAACATGCATAGTAACATATACCTGGCGTACTCAGTCAAAGTTATGCATAATTGTGGCAGGTTGGCCTTGGATTCTCTCCCACTTCTCAAAAGGGCAGGGAAAGAAAATGCGAGGGGAAAGCCCCCAGGCTCGGAGAAGGACAGGAAGATCACTTATAGGTTACTGTCATGGGCAACACTCCTATGCCAAGGTGCGCAGAGGGCTACAGGTTACAATATGGCCATTACAGTTCCTCTCCATTGCTCTTTTCTGCTCCTGCGCTGGTCCTTCCCATGGGCCACAGTGGGATATACCTACCCCAGTGTGGGATCCTCCATGCTTTCTCAGTGGGCTTGCAGGGGAATCTACTCAGGTGCCTGCAGTACCTCCTTGTCTCCTTCTCCTTACCCCTTGGGACTCGCAGTGCTATTTCTCACACTTTTTTTTTTTTTTTTTTCCCAGCTCCTCACTGCTGGACAGCATTTTGCCTCTCTTAACCAGGCTCTCCCATAAGTACTGCCAGACTGGCTGTTGGGCCTGGCCATGACCTCTAGTGTGGCTTTTGGAGCTGGCTATATCTAGCACAGAGTAGCCCTGGCCTCACCTCACAGAGAAGTCTGGCAGCCCTCTGCCACTGCATGGGCACCTGCAACTCATACTCATGTTTTGTTGTTCTGAAAATATAATGCTAAGTATTATTTGGTGATACAGGACTTAAAACTTTTAGCTTTTCATCTTGGCTGCCCAATTATATTTTATTTATATCATAGAATAGAACATTAGAATGGCTTGAGTTGGAAGGGACCCCAAGGATCATCAAGTTCAAACCCTGCTGCCAAAGTCCTGGCCACCAACCTCCAGATCTTATGCTAGACCAGATTGCCCTGGGTCCCACCCAACCTCGTTCTGAACATTTCCTGTGACAGAGCATCCACATTCTCTCTGGACAGTCTGTTCCAGTACCTCACCACTCTCTGAAAATGACTTCCCCTGAAATCCAGACTTGAGCTTAAATCCATTCCCTTTTCTCCTGTCACTGTCTACCCCTTGTAGAAAGTTGATTCATCTACTTTTTATAATCCCCTTTTAAATACTGGAAGACTCCAATGAGGTCTTCTTGCAGCCTTCTCTTCTCCAGGCTTAACCAGCCCAGCTCCCTCAGACTTGCTTCATAGGAGAGGCGCTCCAGCCTTCTGATCATCTTTGTGGCTGTCTTCTGTACGTTTTTTTGTTTGTTTGTTTGTTGTTGTTGTTGTTTTTCATTTTCTTCTATCATCGACTTCTGTCTTCTATCATCTTATCAGTGAGAGAAATAACTAGAACTTTTCAAGTTCTGCTGGAATGTATTATGGAAAAGTTATTTCTTCTGGTCTTTTAGCAGAAACAGTTTAAGTCAAGTCAGAGAATTCAGCAAGAAAGAAAAATACACTTGTGTTTTTTCTTCTTGTTTTAGGATGCATTTTGGCTATCAGAAAGTACTGATTCTTTTTTTTTTTTTTTTTCCTTAAGAACACAATGTGTGAGTACCAGCATTTACTCACTCAGAATGATGGATTTTCAGCCTAATGACAGCCAAAGCTGAGTTGTCAGCTCAAACCACATCCCCAACAACAAACTCAACAAACTCAGCCAGATCCATTTCAATAAAATAAGCACTAATTATCAGGCTCTCAGAAGAGCTAAATTGTGTATCACTGATCACCTTCTTCCTGTTCTCAGACTTGGAGACTTGGTGGCCTGGAGGCATAAGCGCTAGGGGAAACAGACTTTGAGAGAAAGATGGACGGGATGATGCAGCAAGACAGAAACTAATATTTCCCCAAGCTAGATGAATCTATTAACATTTGTTTCATTTCCATATGTCTTCTACAAAATTTTGCTACTATTTTCCATACCAGGGCTGCTTGCAATAACTTGACATTTCACTTGTGAGGCCCTGTAACCTACACCTACCCTGGTCAAGTCCCCTCTCTTTCTCTCTCTGGCTATCCATATTTTTCAGCAGCTGGCTTCTTTTGTATGCTGTTCAATCTTTCCTACCAGCAGACTTTTAACCACAGAGACACTTGCCAAGATCAACATCTGGTGGATTTCTGCTATCTGTCTTAATTATCGTTCTTTTTGACTAACAATTCTTCAGAGTCCTTCAAACATTCTGAAAAATAATTAGCATGTTGTCCTGAGGCAAGCAGAGACAGAAATGATAGGAGCATTTCAGATATAAGTTTGGTGCTGTGGAATTTGGATTCTAAAGGAGGAGGCTAGGGCCATGCATTGATGTTTCTGCTCATCCTTTCCCATGTAAACATAGCTGATACTGAGGGAAACAATTCATGTCTGTGTGATGTCACCGGGGATACGCAAGCAGGGCATCTTATGTTAGCATTCTGAGGGCTTTATGCAGGAGAAGGGCTAGCTTTCAGTCAGGGCTACTAATACATTTCCTGTCACAGTCCACTAATAATGAAACTATCAGCTGTTCCTCACTGGTAGCTGTAGATGCCATACTGATGGATGCAGAATCTGATCTGGATCTAATTCTGCATAAGCGAAGGAGATTTCTCTGGAAAAACATTGTAGCATCTAACCCGTAATAACATTATATCATGTGGATGCCATATTTTCAGGTTGTGTTTTTAGTACAAATTAATAAGAAGAACCTTTTTTTTTCCCCACAGAAATCACAACCAGAAAAATAAATAAAAAATAAGATACTCTTCTCTTTTGCCTTTTTAATAGCTTCCTTTTTTTTCTTTATTATTTTTAACATACTTTTATAAATTATAGAGAGTTTTCTATATTTGGGGGGGAAAAAAAGTATAGTAGAAACTAGTTATATACATTCTTAGAATGACACTGAAGTCTTAAATGTAACATTTTTTCCACTTTATGCTTCTGTATTGCTATTCCTTCTCAGATAAGAAGCAGAACCTCCTGTGGTTAAATAACATTTTGTCTGCTCCTCCTATCAGTCTAATACAATGTGCCATACATGTCTGTCAATCTGCAGCAAAACTCCTACTGATGCCAATAGCCCACATTCTACAAATATAATCGTGAGGATATATTCTGCATGTACATTTAGTTTCATCACACATTTTGTTATAGCTATTTAAAAATTATATTTTTACTTTTTTTCCTGTCAATTTCTAGTTCAAAACAGTATTGGACCAACACAGGAGATTTAATGCAAAGAAATAATCTCAGGACTCCTTGGCATAAATTTGCTAAAGGTTTAACTCTGAGTTTGGGATAACTACTCCCTCATTCTCGCTCCTGTTTTGTCTTTGGAACAAATACTGAGGATGTTATTTTATTCCTATTAGCCCTTTTTAAGAACTGTGTCAGGGAATACGTAGGTGTATAGGTAAAAAACTACAGCATTTAAAATACGCTAAGATTTAATTTATGATCTCTTTTCTCAATCACAGCAGCCATCCATTTGCTCTTTATTTGTAAGCTGTGAATACAAATTCAAAATCTTTACTGTCTGGCACAATGAGAAGCTACTTATGATTTACCTTAGAAAACACTTCTGAGATCATATAAACTAGTTTCTTTAGTGGATGAAACTATGCAAAAGATGTCCACTGCTCCCTGTACATAATAAGAAGAGAAATACAGTCATATCCCTGCAAAATTTCTGATATAACTTTATTATAGTGTCAGGACGCAATTTGTATTAAAGTATTTTTATTTCTGGATGAAAGAGAAGAATTTATTTTATCTTATTCAAAATTCAGAGGAATACTGTTTCAGATCCTTACCTTACATGAAGTAGCAAAACTCTACTGACAGAACAATGGTGCTTTGATTTGCACAAGTCACATATCTGTTATTTGCTGTTCAGGATTAATTAGATACTTTTTGCACGACAATAGTTCAGATAAGTACTTCAATTTCTGTATCTCTTAATAGACAAAATACTGAAAAACAAAAAAAAAAATGCACACTGATTTAGCAGAAATCTGGACAAATACAACAACAAGGAATAGGTCAGCAGTACAAGGATTATTCCCAGTTGGGACATATTTACTGAACAACAGTAAAATATGCTGTAACGTGCTACTTTCAACAATATTTAAGTCCCTATTAGAAGAATTAAAGGACTACATAAAAGTTATTTCTCTGACTGAACAGGTGCAGCATATGCCTAAACATAAAAAATCCCCATGCTGTTTCCATCCTCCTTCCTTGACCTGCAGGATTGTTTCAAGGCAGGATGAGAAAATAACTCTTCCTACGAGTCCTTTCATTCTGTAGCCTCTCTGCAGGGACTTCCAGTAAAAGAGTCAAATTATTGTAGTGTTTTCTGTGAAGTGCAAACTTATCTTGTGTCTACCTACCAGGAGATGCAGCAATCAATTCAGTTCTCTAAGAGGAGCTAGCAGTGCTAGCAGCTGTCCAAAGGCAATCAATTAACTCAAGTGTTCCTACAGCCCAATTCTACCTCTAGAATTCCCCATCTCAGAAATATTCAGTAAAACAAAAAAGCTGTTAAAGCTGGAGCTCTAAGGTCTAAGAAATGAACCATGACTCCTGATGTCCTATTCTCCTTGGCAAGAGTGTTGCTGTGGATAAAAGCAATGCATACCTGTATCTGTCTCTGTATAACAATAGGGTCTTTATGTAATCAAATCACCTCAAGGATAAGTGATGGCTGATGGTGGTCAGAAGATAACTAATGCAGGAAGAGGAAACATGTTGCTCCTTATTGCTCTTACAGTATCTGAAAAGTGCTTACAGTGAGAGCGGGACAAGTCTCTTCTTCCTGGTGACACGTGACAGAACGAGGGGAAATGGTCTCAAGTTGCACCGAGGAAAGTTTAGGTTGGACGTTAGGAAACACTTCTTTACAGAAATGGTAGTTAAACATATAGTTAAAAACATAGGCTCCCCAGGGAGGTTATCAAGTCACCATCTCTGGATGTGTTTAAGAGCTGTTTGGATGCTATGCTCAGAGATATGATTTAGCAGAGTGTTGGTACTATGGTTAGGCTGCAGTTGGACTTGATGATCTTTGCGGTCTTTTCCAACCTGAGTAATTCTATGATTCTATGATAGCTGATTTGCTGTCCTGGCATATTTGTGGCTTACCAGTATCTCATACCTGAAATGCTGCAGAGAAACTGCTGAGGCTCATTCAGTCCCCTTGTCATTCCCTCACCTGGAGACAAATTACTACTGGGGAGATTGTGTCTTGAATGATACTATGGCTCCTAGGATGAGGATAAAGAGCAGTAGAATTTAGGTGGTTTACCTGATCTTACTGGTAAAAGGGAGAGGCTTATGTGGTAGCATCCTATAGGAAAATCTCAGCAGCATGGCTGTTGCTGTAGCAGGAATTTGTATTTTAAGAGCATGAGATAATGACACAAAAATGATGCAAGGGATGGAATACCTATCATACAAGAACAGATTGAAAGAGGTGGGGCTGTTCAGCCTGGGGAAGAGAGACTCTGAGGTGAACAAATAGTGGCCTTTCAGTATCTAATGGGGAGCTGCAGAGAAGAGGGGAACAGACTTTAGCAGAGACTGTTGTGATAGAAAAAGGGGAAATGGTTTCAAGCTTAAAGAGGGTAGATTTAGGCTGGATATAAGGAAAAAGTCTTTTACAGTGAGTCACTGGAACAGACTGCCCAGAGTTGTAGTGGGTGCCCTACCCCTGGAGAATCTCAAAATGAGGCTGGATCAAGACCTGGGCAACCTGATCTAGCTGTGGTGTCCCTGTTCGTTGCAGGGGAGTTGGACTAGGTGACCTTTAAAAGTCCTTCCTACTCTAAGAATTCTGTGATCTATTAAAAATGAAGACATCAGGGGAGAAAAAGGGGCTGGCAAGATCAAAACTTCCTTGCCAGCTAGGTTGCTAGCCTAGTGAGGATGGCTTTAAACAGGGTTCAGCTGAGGATGGTAATGGTAGCCTAAGCACATGTGGAGAAAAAATGCTCCCCAGTGTTAAGCATAATGCAGAATTCACCTACTGCTGTTGTGAAAGTGGTGTAACTAAGAGACCATCACAAGTGTCTGTATGCAAATACACACAGTTCAAAGAAAAATAAAAAAAACTTAAAGTAGCAGTCTGTTCACAGCTGCAAGGCTATGATCATTCGATATTAAAAAGAGAGGGTATAATGGTATTACACAGCTGGATTCAGTCTCTTTAGAAAAGCCAGAGAAGATGGGAGGGAAGACCTACACTAGGCAAAGAGATGGCTTGAAACTATGCAGACAGCTGAATACTCTGTTAAGATCTTATTGCTGAAGATCAAAATACAGATGGAAACAGATGGTATTGTGGTTGGTGTCTATTATGGACTGACAGATCAAGAAGAGGAAGTAAACCAGTCTTTCTACAAATGGAAGAAGCATCCCAATGATAAACAACAGTACTGATGGGGAACTTTAACCAAATCGTTAATTTTTGGAAAGGCAACATGGTGGTGTAATTCAGACTTTTGGAGTTTGTTGATGACACAGGGATTATCAAACCAACAAAGACAAGGGCTGCAAAGGCTGAGCATAGCCTTGTCTTGAAAAAGAAAATCAACACAAAAACAAAACAAAAACAAACAAAAACCTTGAGATTTTGGAGTTTAAAACCCTAAGAGGGGTGAGCAAGACTAATAGTAAAATTATATCCCTGTACTTGAGAAGAGATCTGCTTGGCAGGATCCTTTAGGACACTGCCCCAGAGGGGAAAGAGGCCAAGAGAACTGCTTCAAAATGACCTCTTAAAAGCACATGAAAAGTCAGTTTCATCTTACAGAGAGTTACACTCACAGCAGAAGGTCAGCATGGATGAAGACATTCCTGACTGAGCTCAAATGCAAAAAGAAAGTATGCAGGTGGAAAAAGGGACAAGCTACCAGGGAGGAATACAAATATATTGCCTGAGCATGCAAGGATAGAATTAAAAAAGACAAATCTCAGCTGGAGCTGGAAATAGCATGGGATGTTATGGGCAATGAGGATTTCTTTAATGCAAAAGGAAAATTGTTCAGTGTAGTCTGATATGTAATGACAAAAGATGGAAACGCCTGATATAGTTTCAGTGTGGCTTGCTTTTCTCCATTTTCACTGATAATTTCTGCCTTGGATCTCTGGGACTATTGGTAGAATGTGTTAGAGTGAATCATTAAGTCACAGTAAAGGAAGATGAAGTTACCAATCATGTGAGGAAATTTCACATATACAGGATGGGATGTACACGAGGGTGTTTATAATAAAATTTTTCAGTGCCATTGCAAGGTTCTCAAATCTCTTTGAAAGATCATGACAGTCAGAAGAGGTGACAGAGAAGGTCAGCCGCACACTGGATTGTTAGCAAGGGTAGCCAGTGACTCTTCCCTTCTGTCACGTTTGAGAGAGTTCATCTAGAGTACTGCGTCTGGTTTTGAGGTCTGCAGTAAATGAAAGTATTGAAATGAAAGTACTGCAGAAGCAGGAGCACACCAAAGACAATTAGATGCTGAGTTGTTGGGTTTTATTCTACCTGAAGGTACGGTACAATCATACTTCTGTTTACCATTAATGGTAAACATCTAATGGAAGATTGTGAAGAGAACAGAGCCAGACTTAAAAGTACACAGTAAAAAGACCGGTGTCATGATTTTGTAATTTTTGCTATTGGTATTCCACATCGTAACATTATGTGGAGCACAGAGAAGAACTACACATCCCAGAGGACCTCACAGTCAGAGAGAAAAACATGTCATGGAAGTGATGCTTACTCACTCTCTCCATTGACTGGCAGCAGGTGTGGGTGTGCTTCCAAGCCATGGTGCCTTCATTTTCAAAGTAGGCTTTTCCGTCTCCAGAAAACTCTCTCTCTCTTATTTTATTTGATTTATTAGCCTCAGTTTTAATTAGATTGTATTATATTGTGTTATCTTGCATTCTGATATCATAGTAAAGTAAGTTTTCTGCCCTAGATTGTTGCCGCTGCTGTTTGCTTCTTCGAACCCACTTCTCATCTCCCTACCCCTTTCCCTTTTTCCCTCCCCATTTTCTCTTTTTTTTTTCCTTAATTTTTCATATTTTTTCTTTAAGAAACATATGAAAGAGCATTAATCTTCAATTATGTAAGAACCTAAATTGACAAATAAACTATACTTACACTTAAAGTAGCCATAGCTAGTTAAGTCTCTGTAGGAAAGTAACTATGTAAGTTGATTTTCCAATTTCCTTTGGACATTATTGTCCTGATCAGTGTTGAAGCACATGTTAGAGTCAAGAAATAGACATTAAAATATATTTTCTTAATTTTAATGAATGTATGGATAAATAATACTTTATAAATTGATATCTAAAAACTGTCCAAATTAGAGAACCAAAAGTCCAAAAATGGGAAATCGAACTACCACAGCAGAGTCAAGCTATTTTGTAAATTGAAGAGATGGAGTCAAGATTCCTTCTCATGTTAAGTCTTGCTAAGAATCTTATTTATACTGCATATGCTCCTTGATTAAATTAGTTCTCACGCTTAAGAAACAGATATTCACATTTCTATTGACTAATGATAATAAACCCGAAAATTAAACATTCTGAATTGAAGTTCTTTCCATACAAAAATTTGGAAAATCTTGAATTTCTACAACTTTTCCTAAAGCCTGTGTAGGTGTGACTGAATACTGGAAGAAACTGACTCAAATAACCATTATTTGAAAACCACTCCATGTAGATGTGATACTGAATTACAGATGAAAGATCTAATGAAGTAGAAGTCTGCAATAGGCATGTTAACTAAAATGCTGATCATTGTGGAGTGCACTGAGACACTAATAGTTATCCAAGTAAATCAATGCAGAAATTTAATGGAGAAGAGAAACTGACCCAGCAGCTTTATGAGCCTCACTTCTAGTTTCAGCAATATTAATTATTTCCAAACTTAAATGCCATTGCTTTTGAAATTGGGGTTGATTAAACTTTTATCTGGTGGTACAGAAGGATGACTGTGATCATCTTCTGTCTGACTGATGCTGATATTTTTTATATATCAGATCTAACTTGAAAGGTCTAGTACAGCATGATAGTGCACAGGCTGGACAACACAGGAAAAATTTACACTAACAAAAAGCAGAAACAACTGTCAATCCATTTTTAGACTAACCAAAAGTATAATGGCCTTCATACCTACTTATCCATCTATAGTAGATAAATTACCGTCCTGAACTTTTGCATCTTTTTATGTCTTTCATTAGCTGATACTTAGATACTAAGGGCAAAAGACATCATTAGGTATTTTACATTATCCCTTTTGTAGCAAAAGGTAAATTACAAAAGAATTATATTGGTCCACAACATCAAAAGTGGATGCTGGTGATACGGCTTCAGAGGTTAAACCGTTCCACCAAATTTCTGTTAGATTTTGTTGTTGCGTGAGTGATGGCAGCAGAGGGGCAGTCTGACAGAATGGCATCTGACATGGAAGTATGATGAAGCAAAGTCGTGTAACATCTATGCAGAAAAGATTTCTCCTGTTGACGTTCATCAGCACTTGTTGAATGTTTATGGACACTAATGTATGGATGTGAGCACAGTGAGGCAGTGGGTGGTATGTTTCAGCAATGGAAACAGTGACAAAGAGTCGCCTATACTTGTGCAGATTTTACAAATGCAGAATGGAGGCTCTTGTTCATTGCTTCTGAAAATGCATAGTTAATGGTGGTGATTATGTTGAAAAATAGTGTTTTGTAGCTGAGAATTTGTTCTACCTGATAGCCTTATTCTGCTCCTTGTATCAGTTGTAGTTTCCATGGAAATAAATAGGAGACCTTACTTTTGGAGTGACTTATCTGTGTAATAATTTGTTTGGATAAAGCACTTCTTTCAGAAAGGCACCCAAAATCTTGAAAGTGTCAAGAATCCCCTGCTTTCTCTCTAAAAAGAAATAAATTCAATCTCATATATAGTTTTTAATACCATAAAAAACTATAATACCCTCCTTACACATTTAGAATTTCTCTCTCCATGGAAAAATTCTACATAATTTTACAAAAAGTGTGAAAGTCAAGCTTTTATTTATAACTGATATTTTAAAAGTCAGTGCAATTAGCAACATCTTGCAACAAGTCAGGTGGATATCTTTTTTTGCAATAATTTTATATTATCTAGAGAAAGCCTTCTACCACACATCTATCACTGATATATATGAAGCTTTTTCTACTTTTTTTTTTTTTTTTTTTTTTTTTTTTAAAGCCAGCATGTTTCTAGCCTGCTATTTTCCAATCTGTGAAATACAATGCAATGAAGGAGTACACTGTTTATACCTGTTTTCTATTTTACTCGAAAATCTCCCAGTAATATCCTCCATCATTGTCTTCAAGGGAAAAAATTCAGATAGGAAGTTGAAACACTCTTCTAAATGGCAGTGTTAGATTGCAAATAAATACAGCTTGGGCACTTTGGTGTTCCACAAGGTGGTTTCATACTGAATGGAATATTCCCCATTCTGTGTGATGGACATGCCTGTTCTGTTAAAACCATATCACTTCAGAGCTACTAAGTAGTTGGGGGCAGAGACCTCTGCAGTGATAGAAACATCAGCTACTGTAAAGCAAGGACAAGTCTGCATTTCAGGTTCCATTACTTGCAGCTTATGTCAGTTTATAGACAGCTGTTTTCCAGTCAGTTATGTGGAATTTTTGTTTTGTTTTGTTTTTATTTTCCTTTGTATGGCACATATCCACAACATAGGTTTGATTTTGCTACATTCATCAAATGCCATTATGTACAGGTTTGCTTTTGAATCTGCAACATTTTATGTAATTACATAAATGATCATGTGCATATTAACATCTGTATGATTTTTAATGTCTTAATTTGCAATATTAATAAACATACTTTCAAGGAAGCTTTTTTCTGTCTCACTTCTAGCAACACTGGCTCATGTGTTCCTCAATAAATGTCACCTCTTGTTGAAACACCTGCTGCTGAGGAGAGATTTTCAAGCTGTTATGTTGTGATTAGCCTGAAAAGGTATTTGTTGCAACTAATAATGTTTTTAATTCTTGTTTATTAACTACATTGCTTCTAGTTCCTGTAACATATTTTTTCTTGTATGATTAAGGTGAATGTACAGTGATTTTAGGTGGCTTCATCTAAGTCTGGATCACTAGATTTACTAGATCATTTTTGCAGTTTTCAAATTAAATGCCAAAACTGGAGATAGCAAAGCCAGTTTCTTTGTGTCATAGTAAACATGATAAAAGACTGACAACGATTGAAATGTTTTGTGAAAAAAGAAAAAAAAAAAAAAAATGAAAAGCATAAAAAAGCCTGAAACTATGTAAAAAAATGTTTCAGAACAATGTTTAAAAAAAAAAAAAAAAGAATTAATAATTTCTACTTTGCGATTACTTTCACATAACTATCTGAATTGACTTGTGTTTTGTTCCTGAGATAGATAATATTACAAAATTATTTTGTTGTTACTAATTTTGAAAAAGAAAGACTCAATGTAAGGAAACAAAGGGAAAAAATAAATAAATAAAAAATAAAAAATCTTAACATACTTAAGTTATGAATGAAAATGGATGCACAGGTAATTCCACACCTGCCTGTAGGTATTCTATCCTGTGTGACTTGACTTAAACTTCATGTGTATTATTCTCTGCATTCAAGTGTATTATTCGCTCTTATTTAGGAGTCACTGAACAGCTAACATTTGTTAAACCTATCTTTTAGTAATAAATATCACCAGTAAAACCATGGTTACATAACTGGTTAACAAAAGCTAAACAATTTAGATACTGGATTACTGTATTCATGTCTTTGAATATGATCTATTTCATTCCTCCTTGCTTCCTTCTCTCCCTTCTTTCTACCTACCTATGTGCCTATTTTTACATTTAAGTTAAGTTTAAAGATCTTGATGTTTAAAGAATAATATTGTGCTTAAGGACTTCAGTAAAACAGAGTTTTTGCAAAATATTCCTAAACACTTTGCTACTTGAATAGTTGCAGCATGATGTCACAACGTGTTTATTGTCACTATTTCACAAAAGTGGTGATATGGTTACCAAGCTACTGTCCATCATGTTTGAAAACTTGTGGCAGTTGGGTGAAGTCCCCAGCAACTGGATAAAGGGAAGCATCATTCCCATTTACAAGAAAGGGAGGAAGGAAGATCCTGGGATATACAGGCTCTGTTTCTGGAAAGATTGTGGAACAGGTCTTCCAGGAAGATATCTTAAGGCACATAAGGCGCAAGTGGGCCTTCTGTGATGGAATGACAGCATTGATAGACAAAGAGAAGTCAACTGATGTCATCTACGTGGACTTCTGAAAAGCCTTTGACATGGTTCCCCTATCACATTATTGTCTCTAAATTGGAGAGACCTGGACTTGAAGTGGACCATCCAGTGGATAAGGAATTGGTTGGAAGGTTACAGCCAGAGGGTTGTGGTCAACGGCTATATGTCCAGGTGGAGGCTAGTAACAAGCAGTGTTCTCCAGTTGTCTGTCTTGGGACCGGTGCTTTTTGACATCTTTATCAATGATGTAGGTGATGGAACTGAAGGCAACCTCAGCAAGTTTGCTGATGGCACCAATCTTAGTGGTGCAACTGATACAGCAGAAGGAAGGGAGGCCATCCAGGAGGACACTGATAAACTTGAAACATGGACCCTTGTGAATCTTATGAGGTTCAACAAAGCAAAGTGCAAGGTTTTACACTTAGGCTGAGGTAATCCCAGATATGTATACAAATTGGGAGAAGAAATCCAAATTGGGAGGGGAGAGGAAAGGAGAGGAGAGGAGAGGAGAGGAGAGGAGAGGAGAGGAGAGGAGAGGAGAGGAGAGGAGAGGAGAGGAGAGGAGAGGAGAGGAGAGGAGAGGAGAGGAGAGGAGAGGAGAGGAGAGGAGAGGAGAGGAGAGGAGAGGAGAGGAGAGGAGAGGAGAGGAGAGGAGAGGAGAGGAGAAGAAATATAGAAAAAAATATATGGAGACAAAGTACCCAAGGGGCAGAAATCTAACCAAAATGTTTGCATTATTATTTGATAAATTTTTGTGATTTATTTTGTTTGTTTTGTTTGTTTGTTTGCTTGTTTTATTTGTTCATTTTTCATATGTATTTCATTTAATTGTGTGAGAATATTATGAAAATGCAAAGAATTATACTAATGCCCAGAAAAGTCACAGTCTTTGACTCAGGTTTTTGCTTTGTCTTACTGTTTTTAGAATTCTGGGCACATACATCCTCTCCTGAAACTAGCTCATTTATTAACTCACCGACTTCTGTTCCAGATGCTGAAACTAGATGGATTTTTAGTATCTACTCAGTTCTGATCCATAATCTATCCTTACATCATTTTGTTTGCTAGAACAAGATGAGGTTTGGAAAGTGAATAAGTACTTTGGTATATGATTATTTGTATACAGTTCTGCCTTTTATTAGTAAGTTTGCATAAATTTGACAAAATATACAAATAATTCATACATCCCTTACTCACTTTCAATAACTTGCTTCCAAAAGCTGTTACAATGACCATAAAAAAGCAAATATACTTTTTTTTTTTTTTAAGCAAAAGTAACAGTAATATTTCATATGCCTTATGCATGATATATGTAGTTGTGAATGTGAACTTATGGGTATGTGTGAGTATAAGCACAGCAAATCCCAACAATATATTTGAGAACGTATTCAGTATTTCCTCAACAAAGTGAGGTTTACTGACTTACTGTGTTTCCTTTGTATAGCATTATCTGATTTGGTTTACGAAGACTTGAGAGAGGAAAATGCCTGATTTCCAATTAGAAATTATATTGCTTTGTCCAATAGACCGTGTATTTAAGTGTGAGGTGTGATAATCTTTTTGTCTTGGGTTAATTGATTTGTTCATTTTATTCATTTGTTCATTTAGCTGAACACCTGTACTATTTTTGCAGAGCATGCGTTAGAGTGATTTATATGAAAAATGTGTCATTGTATCTGACAAGGCTTTCTCCTACAGCTGGTCACATCTAGATTTTGTCTAAATTTTTCTTATGTATATCTTAACTTTATAAAAGACAAATTAATCGGTATATACCAAAAACTCATTTGAAACTAAATTCTAAGAAATGTATGCAACTTTCTTAAAGATTCAAAAATACATATACAGAGCTAAATTGTATATAATAATCTGATTTTTCTGTTTGTTTGTTTGTTTGTTTTAGCACTCTCAAACAAGTTTCTCCAAGCAAAGTATTCATATCCCAAAAGAAAGAGAGAGAGAAAAAGAGGTAGAGAGAGAAGGAAGGGAGGAAGGGAGGAAGGGTGGAAGGGAGAAAGAGAAAGAGAGAAAGAGAGAGAGAGTGAGAGAGAGAAGCAAGGGAAGAAGGGAGAGAGTAAGAGAAAGAGAGAAAGAGAGAAAAAGAGGGAGGAAGGAAGGAAGGAAGGAAGGAAGGAAGGAAGGAAGGAAGGAAGGAAGGAAGGAAGGAAGGAAGGAAGGAAGGAAGGAAGGAAGGAAGGAAGGAAGGAAGGAAGGAAGGAAGGAAGGAAGGAAGGAAGGAAGGAAGGAAGGAAGGAAGGAAGGAAGGAAGGAAGGAAGGAAGGAAGGAAGGAAGGAAGGAAGGAAGGAAGGAAGGAAGGAAGGAAGGAAGGAAGGAGGGAAGGAGGGAAGGGGGGAAAACAAAAATGATCAATAAATTTAACACTAGTAAATAATGGAAATATATTTACAAAGGATTGAAGCCAGTTATTTGGCTGTTTTTGTATAAGATGTCTGAATTATGTTGACAGTCTCATAATGCCCCTGAATAGCTGCCTGTAATGTTGCTGTAATATAACATTAAGAATATCATGGTGATGAATGAGACTAATGTAGTCTGAAAATGATCATCTCCTTTGATTTAAAATAGAAGTTAATAATAAAAATAAATATTGTGCATTTACGATTTAAACCTAGAATCTTGCTTGGAATTTATATGTATTTTTATACACAAGTTATTGAGCTAAATAATATAGTAAAATATTCCTGACTGTTTCAAAGCTAAAATGTAATTAACCAAGGTGGAAAGCACCATTTTCTGTTGTTATCTGTTTCTGTATTCTGTTATTATCTGACCATAGCTATTACTTAAAGCAAAATCATAAAAATGACATTGTATGGCAGAAGTAATGAAGTGTGGATGGAAATCAGCCTTGATGACATGCAAAATGAGACACTTCATAACAGACAGTGCTTTTAAATTAAATACAGTCAAAATATTACTCTATGTGGAATCTCAGAAAGCAACAGAAGCCTTATTTTATCTAGTTTGGGACTGGAACATTTATTAAACTGCAATACTTATTATTAAGCATTGTAACTTCTTTTTTCTCTATTTGTTATAAATAACTCACAGTGTTTCACAGACTTATTTATGACACTGCAATTTCACATTTTTATTTATTTCCAAGCTACAAATTATGACTTTAAGTCTGTCAGGATGCTGCATAAATGCAGTTAGAAACTAACCAGTAAGCGATAGATTATTTATATTATGTCAGTTTCTACTTTAAATACAATTATGGGTATAATATTTACATACAACAAGATTTACATTTATTTTCAAAATCTCATGGCATTGTGCTTAATTAGAAGAAGTAGCAGAAAGGAAAATAATTAGGGAAGGTTAAGATACAGAAGTAGAAGTTGGCAATTTTCACATTTTCAGGGGAAGTAGTTTTGAGCATATCATCACAGAAGGGCAAAATGCTGGAAATTGTCAATAGACATTGTGTTGTTGAAGCCCTCGTGGCTCAGAGTAGGGTCAGCTATCTCAGGTTGCTCAGGGTCAAGTCCAGTAAGGCTTTTAAGGTCTCCTAGACTGGAGAATGCATGTTTTTGGTCTGCATGCTCCTTTGTTAGACCACCTTTACAGTGAAAAAGCTTTTTTTCTTATGATTAAGCAGAATTTCCTGTATTTCTATTTGTGCTTGTTGCCTCTTTTCTTGTCAATGGTTAACACAAAGAAGTGTCTGGCTCCTTGTAAACTCCAGCAATGCCATGCCTGTTTTCATATTTGTATTTCTTGTATTTCAGTGAGGAATATAGACTGGGACAGTTATGAAAACAAAGAGAAAAATGGTATTTTAATTATTCATATTAAAAGAGAGAGTCAAATTGGTTGAAGATTTCCAGCTTCTTATTTCCTCAGTAGCATTTTGTTTCCTCTCAACATCTTTGAAAGTGAGAGCAGCTTCATGCTACCTGACATTTCACTTTAAATAATTTCCATTGGATACAGAAATTTCTATTGTGGGTTTATGTTTTGTACGTGTGTGTGTGTGTGTAATCACAAGCACAGGAACATCTCAGTCAAGGTTCCTGATTTTGTTGTTTTTGCAATAATTTAAAATCATTGAGCCAAACTGAAATCTAAGAAAGCAAGTAATGAGACAGACAGCATTGAGAAGACGGCTATTCCTGAAGAAGTTTATATTTGGATTACATGCAGTTCTTATTACTGTGGAAGGAAGATTAAGATAAGAAAATTGTGTTACATGTATAAGGGGTCAGCAAGGGAGACCCAAGCTGGCAAAACTGGATAAATCCTATCAGTATGACAGGGATGTATAAGAACAGTGCAGTCCTGACAATTCAGAGAAAGGAATTGCCTACTGCTTTACTGACATGTCTCTAAAATCAACTCAGCTTACTGGCAGCCAGAAGAAATGAGATAAATGAAGGATATGTCATGAAGATAGCAGCAAGGCAGTTTGCTTTCCTGAATAGAAAAGATGTTACAGTTTACCATATTCTTCTTCCTGTGACTGAACTAGAATGTACATCTTGTTCCACTACTGGACTGAACTACGCAAAGGCTTTCCCATTGTTAAGTAATATACCTAAATTACAGACTATTCTCAGAAATTAACTCATAGCAGAGGTTTTTGGTTTTAGTTCCAAATACATAACCATACATTTTTACTACAGAAATTTCACCTGATTTTTTATGTATGAATTATCTTTTCTTTCAGCAATTTTCCCAAAATACATAACACCAAATACTTTTATTGGCAAACTCATATTTTATGCATTCAGCTCACTGACTAAAATAATAAAGAATCTTTCTAGAAATTGTTGGGAAAGCCCTTTTTTTTTTTTAATCTTTCTACATTCTGATTATTTCTTTTTCCAGCATATCCAAGAAACACTGATGTTTCTTCTTTAATCACTTCCCTATCCTTTTTCTAATGCCTCAAATAAATTACTTTTTCAACTTCACTTCCCTTATGACACCCTCTTCTTTGAAGTTATTTAAATATAGAGATTAAGTTTGCCTGCTCTCACATTCAGTGCTAGTTTTATTACTGGCATTTCTTTTGGAATATGGGTCTAAAAAGCTAAAGTCTACCATGATAGGGAGGGCTTTCACGTCTATTAGATTTTCTTGTAATACTTCAGTTTTCTGTCACAAATAGGAGCTTACTGAATATTTCTAGAACTATACTTACTGTATTCCAAATGCACATTTTAAGGAAGAGACCAATTTTAGTCCCACTCTTACACTGCATTCATACGTACATCATAACATATCTTGTGGATATGTTCAGTTGTTTTGTGGAAACATTCAGTTAGCTTCCTTCCCAGTATATGAAATAAAGTTGCTTTTTTGGAGGATTATCAAGTTAAAGAATAACTTATTTGTTCAACTATCACATTGTTAAAGTGATTCTGATATCATTAGTAGTGCCATACTGTTTCAGAAGGAAGTACACAGCTTTCTATGGAAAAGGAATCAAGCTTCTATTTTTTTTGCTGGATGGTTGTTTTACTTATGTCACACACACAGATTTTCTACTTTGTCAAAATTCATGCTATAATTTTCTTAACTTATAGCTACAATATAGACAGGTCAACATCCAGAGCTATTTCATAGTTCCTTTTCTGCTCTTCATCCTGGACTGCTGCTAAATATATAGAAGGCTTTTATTCTATGTCTCTTTCACATGCTGAAACCAAGGCCTGGATATAAAGCTGTCAGAATATCAATGAAGTAGAAACTCCCAAAGTTACAGAAATTCTATCAATTCATACAAGCTTAGGATCTGACCTAAAATGTGATTTTACCTGTTCATTGATTTAATGCCATGTCACAATGTCTTTCAAATAAAGACTCGTTGTTTTTTGTTTTGTTTTGTTTTGTTTTTGTTTTTTAAGTCTTCTTTCCTACAAAACACTTAGTGGAAAAAAATAAAAATAAAAATAAAAATAAAAATATTGAGATCAATATTGAACTAAATTTGTTTGCCACCAAATTTTGCATGTTATTGATATGTGTCTCCAAAATACACCTGCCTGCTAGCATCTGTGAATAATTTGTAGGCATAAGGGCAATGCTCCTTATTTTTTAAAGCTTAAATCACACAGACATTATGCTTGAGGAGGCAACATATATGCTAGTGCTGGTATCATCATCTGAAGGCAGCAATCAGAAAAGGTTAGTTCTGACTTTGCCTCTCTGTAAAATCAGCACTTTTGTTTAAACTGGCACACCATACCAAAGATGCACAGGATGCCACAGACTTTGTTTCTCCAGTTTCTGCAAAAGTAGCACTGCAAAATCCCACACAAATCAGAGCTGTTGTGTGCTGGATGCTGCACAAACAAACCTCTAAGTTAGGCAAATTTTCTTTCCACACAACTTGAAAAGAATACACAAAATGACAGCACTCATCTGTAAGTGGTAAAAGAAAGGTAAAGTGTGATTAAAGGAAGCACATTAAGCATCAGACTCATTCTGCCACCTCCCTGCAAGAACAATGCTTTTTACAGGCACTGTGGCAGAGATAACAAACTAGTTAATCCATATTGTTTGCATGTGGTGTCTGAGCAGAGTTTCTCTTGAGAAAAAAAATTCAGATTATCCAGGCTGAGCTGACAGCTCTCTTATTAGCAGAGTCATCCCCTGGAGAGACAGGACATGGCTGTTCATTTCTTGGGCTTTTGGTGATGGCATTCTTCTTGGAGGCAACAGCAGATTCTCAGAACACAGCGTGTATTCTGTACAGAGGTTATGTGAATGCCTGGATACCCACTTTTATCTCTATATGTTATTTTCTAAGACAAAGCATCAACTTATTATATTTATCATTCTCCTATGCACTGTTTTCTAAGAGGGGTAAACAGAAGCATCTGGGAGCAGAGAGGGAAATAGTTAAGAACTGATAGTTTATAGGGAAAAATGTAAGTAATCTTTGGAAGATGGAAAAAAAGAGGTGGAAAAGCAATACAGACTGATAAGTCTCTAAGCAGAACTCCTCTGTACTGCTACTGTAATTTTCTATTTCTGCTGAGGTGCAACTGCAGGTAAAAGTTGCTTTTTGATCAGGTAATTGGGTTCAGAGAACATCCAGTCATGAACAAGCAATTATTTCTTGTGGTTTTGTCTGCCTACACCCCCTGAGAAAAGACATCTGGCTTGAACGTGCCATCACATATAAACTGTGAATTTTGAACACTCCCTCTGGTGCTGTGCTGCAGCTGCCAAGTCTTCCTGACCACAGGCAAACGAGCAGTGTTTCCTCTGGGAGGGCACAGAGCACCAGTGGGAGGTCTTTACAACTACATAGATTAAAACAAGGATGTAGATTAAACACAGTGAGGGTTTAAGCCAAGCAGAAGCAGCTTGGTTCCCCTCACCCTGTGCTGAAGTAATGAAGACTGTTCCTCAGCCCATGCTGACTGCTGACTGGCTCTCAGATCCTTTAAGGTGCAGTTCTGAAGATCTGCAGTTATCTCTTTGGGACTGATGACAGCAGCTGGATACAGACATCCAAAAGAACTGAATTCAGACGTAGACCTACCACACCAGCAAGTCTGGCTCAGCCGCTAGGGTTCTTCTTGATAAATATGTAAATAATATATAAAATGCTGATTTTTCCTAATAACTTAGTCCTAAGTCCTGGTAGCCATCAGTGCCTTTACTCATTTTAGCTATTTTCAGAAAAACACTGGACAGTCTCACATTCATATTTTGAATAGTAAAAGTGTGTTAGGCCAAGCCAGTTTTGTTTATTGTTTTCCACTTTAGGAAATGACATGAGTTTATGATATTTTAGTTTAGGTAGATAATTGTTTGGAGGATATATTACAACTAATCACGTAGATTGATGTAGAAGTTAGCAGTTTCAAGAGCCAAGCTGAAAACATGAAAAATCACTGCAAAACAGCAATGTTGCTACATTTTAAGGAGTTTTCTGAGTTAGGATAAAAAAAAATAATAAAATAAAAAATTAAAAAACTTACAGTGATAGCTGACTGCGAGTTTTTCAGACCAATGAAATTATTAATGCAACATGTTGGTGCACGAAAAAAAATAGTATGACAGAGAATTCAGTAACAAAATGTGTGTTAATATATACTACACTATTCATAAATTTTAATAGAACTATTTATCACAGTAAGAACATTTAAGGAATTCTGTAGGCTTTCTGCCACCGTGGTAAGATGAATGATGAATCTAATGCAACTCAGGGTTTTTTAATAATTTATTGGGTCATGACTTATGGTTTTATTCAATTGAAAATTATTAGATGGGTTTGCCCCAGGCGTAGAGCATAGTATACGAAAAAGGAAAACAGATTAAGCAAACACTCGATGAGTTTAATCATTTCAAACAGGGAAGCAGATAAGGGCACTGACAGATTTGTCATTAATTCAGCAGACGTTTTTACCTCCACACAACATAATCACAAGATGGGAGTTGTCACTGAAGTCCTGAAAGTGTTATGTTCATAATGAATAGTCTGCATAACCCATTATTTTCACACAAATGATTTATTTTCTCCACGAAAGAGGACAAGGGACAGAACAAAGGGTAGAAGATCTCTTTCAAGAATGCTGGCATGAAAACAGTCTTCTTCATCCCAAACTCTGACATCAGTTTCTGATTAAACAATGACATTCAGTTTAGTGTTACCTGTTTTCACCACAAATGTATTCATTGAATTTTTACTGAGAACCACCAGCAATGGCCTCCCAACTAAAATGCTACCTACAAGTTGCAAATTAATCCATTTTGTTACAACAAATATTTAGATTATTTGAAAGAGAGTGGATCCAAATAATAAAATCATAAGCTGTATTTCTTGTACAGCTCTGACATTTCCTGGATGATGGTTCACTCTATGGGTTTTGGAGTAGCAGCGCACCATTCTAGTGAATCATAGAAACAGAAGTATAATAATAATAATAATAAAAAGAAGAAGATCAGAAGGTTGTTATTAGGACATCCTGTGTTACTGTGTTAACTTTTATGTATGTTAGGTATTCTGAAGAAGAGCAGCAGTTATAACCATTTCAGTACAGTTTCTTCCCAAGGTAATTGTTTATAGCCTATAAGAACAGAATTGTTTTTCCTCTCAAATCCTCCTTTATTGACAATGTTTTCTCAGAGTGATAAAAAAAAAACAACTGTTGAATTATTAACTATTCTCATCTTCATCTCCCACCATACTAGGGAGGAAAGCTCATGTGATGTGTTTGGAGTACCTTTGAGTCTTTAAATGAAAGCCTTCCTTCCTTTCTGAAGTATTGCTATAAATATAGTAAGGATTCTGCATAAGGGAGATAGAAGTGAGTCACAGGAAAAGACAACATAATCATTATCCAGCAAAAGTGAATGCAAGGTTTCCACATTCTGTACTTCAGAATTGTTAATGTACATTTCAAAAGTATGTTAGCTACCTAATGGCTCTATAAATCATGTCTTCCACACTGCATCAACGTGTTAACACACACACACACAAAAAAGGCAATGTACCAGTCATAATGAGAAAAAAAATATACATTTGCCTAAAATAGCTTTGGGCAAAGATGTACTCTTTTGACTTGCTACAGAACTCATAGTAGCAAACAATAAGAAATAACAATAGTAACACAACAATAATCATAATAGCAATGTTTATTGTGCACATTTCAGTTAGACCTTCTTGTTTTTTCTCCTTGTGATGCTGCTTTTATTTTCCTTTAAAAATGTGTTTCTAGAATAACACTTAAACATCAGTATGAATTTCTGCTCACTTTTTTTTTTTTTCCCCAACACTTGGTGATATTTTAATTTCCTTAGAAATCATGTAAATATTAGTCTTGTTTCTGTTACTTTTCTTTGGTGTGTGTATATTATTTCCAATATATAGAGATTTTTTTAGCTAAAGGATGTGGGATGGGAAAAGTACAAAGCTGCCTGGAGGTAGTAAGCAGAGGAGGTAGGATAGAATGCAATGTGGCAGCTTAAGTTTGCTGCTGCAGTGCATATGAAGTAAAATGGTTATTAATGTTACTCAGTATGGAGACTTGCATAAGATAATTAAATGAACCCCAAGGATGCCTGTCAAACTGTCATATACTCACAAGCAAAGAAGTCACCAAGTAAAGCTGTCAGTCAGGATCTGACATTCTAAAATCCTTCAGTAAGTGTCAAACATTCAAAACTATGCAGTAATAAACCTGGCAACAGTGAGATAAGCTGGCCTGCCACAGCCTCAGGATTCTTTTGCAAACGACACTGCAATATGACTCAATACCCTTACATGGAAAAATCTAGTTCTTTTTTTTTTTTTTTTTTTTTTTTTTTTAATCTGTTCAAGGAAGAACCAAAGAAATGATTTATTCTTTCCCACAGCAAGCACATTTTCCAATTTATAAATAAGTGAATATTGACTTCCAATGAACTGGGTAAATTGACTTAAAAGAGTAATGCAGGCTGTGGTAATTGACATCAGCTAAAGATTTATCTGACTTTTTTTTTTCTTTCTTTTTTTTTCGGGCGGGGTGGGGGGGGAGGTGGGGAGGGGGGCGGGGGAGATGAAAAATAAATGGGATTACACCAACAGGAATACAGGACATGTTTGCTGTTGGTGCTGGATGATTCATATTAGCAGAGTAAGTCCTTAATGGAATTAGGGTCACATATAGTAATTACCTCAAACAGGGAACTAGTAAGGATTATAAAATGGTCATTACCTAATCTAGTATGTTAACAATGTCATTTCTAAAGTACTTATTAAAAGTAACATATTTGAGTTACCTGTGCAGTTTAGAATCATTAAATCTCTTCAGAGAACTACTGTTGCTGTCCCTTCTTAAAATATATTTGTCTTATCTACCAGAAAGCTTTTCAGTTTTTTTCTTCTTCATCTCTCTCCCTGCCTGTGTTCTTTCCCTCCCTTCCTTCCTTCCTTCCTTCCTTCCTTCCTTCCTTCCTTCCTTCCTTCCTTCCTTCCTTCCTTCCTTCCTTCCTTCCTTCCTTCCTTCCTTCCTTCCTTCCTTCCTTCCTTCCTTCCTTCCTTCCTTCCTTCCTTCCTTCCTTCCTTCCTTCCTTCCTTCCTTCCTTCCTTCCTTCCTTCCTTCCTTCCTTCCTTCCTTCCTTCCTTCCTTCCTTCCTTCCTTCCTTCCTTCCTTCCTTCCTTCCTTCCTTCCTTCCTTCCTTCCTTCCTTCCTTCCTTCCTTCCTTCCTTCCTTCCTTCCTTCCTTCCTTCCTTCCTTCCTTCCTTCCTTCCTTCCTTCCTTCCTTCCTTCCTTCCTTCCTTCCTCCCTCCCTCCCTCCCTCCCTCCCTCCCTCCCTCCCTCCCTCCCTCCCTCCTCCCTCCCTCCCTCCCTCCCTCCCTCCCTCCCTCCCTCCCTCCCTCCCTCCCTCCCTCCCTCCCTCCCTCCCTCCCTCCCTCCCTCCCTCCCTTCCTCCCTTCCTCCCTTCCTCCCTTCCTCCCTTCCTCCCTTCCTCCCTTCCTCCCTTCCTCCCTTCCTTCCTTCCTTCCTTCCTTCCTTCCTTCCTTCCTTCCTTCCTTCCTTCCTTCCTTCCTTCCTTCCTTCCTTCCTTCCTTCCTTCCTTCCTTCCTTCCTTCCTTCCTTCCTTCCTTCCTTCCTTCCTTCCTTCCTTCCTTCCTTCCTTCCTTCCTTCCTTCCTTCCTTCCTTCCTTCCTTCCTTCCTTCCTTCCTTCCTTCCTTCCTTCCTTCCTTCCTTCCTTCCTTCCTTCCTTCCTTCCTTCCTTCCTTCCTTCCTTCCTCCTCCTCCCTCCCTTCCTCCCTCCCTTCCTCCCTCCCTCCCTCCCTCCCTCCCTCCCTTCCTCCCTCCCTTCCTCCCTTCCTCCCTTCCTCCCTTCCTCCCTTCCTTCCTTCCTTCCTTCCTTCCTTCCTTCCTTCCTTCCTTCCTTCCTTCCTTCCTTCCTTCCTTCTTCCTTCCTTCCTTCCTTCCTTCCTTCCTTCCTTCCTTCCTTCCTTCCTTCCTTCCTTCCTTCCTTCCTTCCTTCCTTCCTTCCTTCCTTCCTTCCTTCCTTCCTTCCTTCCTTCCTTCCTTCCTTCCTTCCTTCCTTCCTTCCTTCCTTCCTTCCTTCCTTCCTTCCTTCCCTTCTTTTTCTCTTTCTGTCCTTAATATTCCATATTCTTCCTTCTTCCCCATCTCTGTCTTTGTTTTCATTATTTCCTTTCCAGTTCCTCTTCTTGACCTATCTTTTCCATTTGCTAGATATGTTAATTTGGCAAGCCTGTTGAAATAAATGTGTTGCGCATTATGCCTTGGGGAGGAAGAAGTTCTGTTTGTGCTTCCAATTGGAGAGTTTTCTTTCTAATAATAAATTTCAAAGGAGGAGATTGCAGGAGATAACTTCTTTTTGGATATTTGAAAAAAAAATCAAAGGTCAATCCATGTCAAATCATTCTGTCTCAGATGATTTTATAAATCTGGAAATCGGGAGATCAGTTAGAACCTGTCACCTGACCTGCTTATGTAGTCACTTCCAGAAAGCAATATCTATTGAGTTTCCATCAACTCGTCCTAATCAAGTTGTCTAAAATAATCTTTGGAATATGTTTTTTCATTGTATATAAAAAGAATCGGATATCTAGCATACATTCAGTTTATATATAATTCAGTCATCTGAAGTTAGAAGATTTTAAGCTACCTTTTGTTACTCCTTTGTGCTCATGTGAAAGGATAGTAATAAGGCTCTTGCTACTTTTAAATCAACTTAACTGAGTGTCTTTGGTCTTAGATACTCATCACTGGAGATGTCTTCAAATTTGAGTATCCCCTATTAACAAAGCTGTACAATTTAATCAATCCTTGGCATTTAATTAATGAAATTTCATATCATTCTTTATATTGAAACTTCAACCATTTCTGTCTAATCAATTTGTTCATTCCAGCAGGTAAGTACAGACATTCAAGCATAAAGAACATACTGATTAGTCACTGTTTTTAATAAATGGTTTGCTTTAATACTCAAAAGGCACTTACTGTGCCCTTCTGGAATTCATGATTGAGGAGTCCCAATTGTTAAGATTCACTTTTGAAAATTTGTTCAATGAAAGTTCAGTTTTGAAAATATCAAAGGAAAGATTAGAATTCAGAACTCTCTGCTACCAGAAATTTAGAGTAATGATGAACAGATTGCATTAATGTGGAATGTGTTTGCTTTCTAGTCCTGCAACATGAAGCTATTAGAGGTGAACTAACACTCTGAATAGGTAAGCACATAAATATCACTGTGTAGTCTGCATACTTTTCTACATTATTTACATAAATGTTGTCTCATCCTAAAGCCGCATATAAAGTGGTAAGGGTGAAGTCCTTTATAAGATAATTCTAATGAAATATCAGTACATTATCAAGTAAATAGATAGGTAACTGGTGAATGCAATTCTTGTTTATTAACATATAATTTACTAATATTTTGTGGCATGGAAAGATCAAAGTGAACTGGTGCTGGTAATCCGGGTTGCCATCCATGACTTACTGTTAACATCTGAATAGTCAAATGATCAAAATGACTTGTCCTTTCTTTTCAAAAACTCTCACCCTTCTAACATACGTACTTAGCATAACACCACTTTACAAGGTCAGCAAATTGTTTCTGAAAGCATCACAGAAATTTGCTGTTTCTATATCAGCAAAGTTTCAAGGTAAGCTGTTTGCATTACTTAGCAATTAAAAAGTGCCTTTTAGTTCATATTGATCTCCTTACAGGGTTTTAATGTCTATCATCACTACAAATCCATGTTTTGTAGCCAGTAAACAATAACTGCATTGTTTTCTTGCTGAACTAATCACTTTTGGGGAATGAGATTTCAGTTTGTTTTAATCTTTTCAGCCTATGGCTATTTTCCTTCAGTCATTATAACTCAAACTTAAGTTTTCCTTGTGTAGTTATTTATGCACATGTATTTTTTTAATCCAGTCCATTTCAACACAGTTTTTCTTCAGCCATCAAGCTTAGCTAGTATAAAACAATGAAAAAGATGCTGCTTTAAGCACTGGTAAGTTTTCTATTACATCCCTCATTAAAATAGAATTAAAAATAGATAACATTATAGGTATGTTTGCTGATTCAAAGTCCTATAGATATATTTTCCTGACACTTGAACAGGTAATTCTTGCAGTCTTTTCTTAGTTGCCACTGGTGATCTTGATTTTTAGCGTATAGTAATGTCTTACCATTGCTTTCCATAACTTAATTTGAACATTATAATGGAAGGCTTTGCCAGTCCTAAGGTATAAGCTGGCTCTATGGAAAGATTGTAAAGAAGTAAAAATCAACTACCTGAACAAATGGTACACTGTGCTATAAGATGATGATCTGCATGATAAATTGCCTTCATATTTATAATCTGCTTTTTGATCAAGTTCCAGAAAATTACAACGCTGAAATAAAAAGCTAACTCAAATTTCCTTTAAGCTTGTATAATGAATTGACTCAAGTTGTCACTTAGCCCTCAAAAATCTGTCACATACGTTCAGTTTCTTTGTGTGTGTGTGTGTGTGGTTGTGATGCTAAACAGCAGCCTAAAATCTGATGGCTACAGTATGCCTTGACTGGGAGGAGGGGAAGCCTCATGGGAATGCAGTCCCACTCTACAGGAACAAAAGGAAATCTGCTTCTTTTCTTAACAGATGCAGGGCTGGGGTTTAAAAGCACACATAACAAACCCCATATAGTGTCTCTGAGACAAAAACATACATAAAATGTTAATCGTACTGTTCACAGTATAGACGAAACTGGAGAAGAGGGTGGGATCATACAAAGTAGTGTGACCTGAGCACTGGATCCAGTGTGCTTCAGGGATTTTTTTGAATAATAAAGCAAATATACTTAGGCTTCATTGCTCATAAAATTCAGTATTTTTAGGAATATTTTTATTTTTCACAGGTAAAGATAAAACATGAAATACAAACTCAAAGTTATTCTATCCTCAGTCCCTAGTCATACAGCCATAATAGAAGAGCTAAAGAAAGGATATGCTTTGGGTTTCTTTCATCAAAATTTCCATTAAAAACTGCACTTCTCTCTTCTTTTCTCCTATTATGGTTCCTTTTCTTCATATTTCCTATCATTCCCACACTTAGTATTATTTTGTGTGTGTCTTCCATCAGATTATTTATTTATTTATTTATTTTTAATCCCTGTTACCTCCTCTCTCTTCCTCTCTTAGTTTCTCTGTCATTTTTGGAAGCTCTCTGTGCACACAGCAAATAAATTCATTTTCTTATAGTCTGAACCCAGCTAAAACCTTTTTGTGCCACAAAGTAAAATGCAATCTTCTGTGCAAAGAAAATGACAGACTAAAAAAATTCAAAGATGGGCCAGAGACCAAGAGAGACTTTTATGTGATTAGTTAGGAAGCTAAATAAGTTACTTAATTTCAAAAGATTGTCAATAAATTCCACAAGCTCTTAGCTCTGTGCCTACATCTTTACTTTACTGGAAAAGGAAGCCACTCCTTTAGAAGATGTTCATGTACACACTGGGAGAGGAGAGGTTATACCATTGTATACATGTAATATTTTATCATAATTCCCATTTGCACTACTTCCTGGAGTTGGAATAGTTGATTTTATAATAAAATGTAGTGTGAACTCCTATGTCCCTTTTAGCCTCTAAACTCAAAGTTATTGAATACATAACAATTATTTTATTAGTATTCATTCTTTAAGGATTGAAAACAGTTTATAAATTTATGTACTTTAGAATAAAATAGTGAAAAGCCTGGAGGCAATACAAAGATGTGCAGTTGTAGTTATGTCTTTTTCAACTCTCTCTTTCAATTACTACTTCTTTGAAGGCCACACCATTGCAGACCGTCAGGATTTCTAAGAACTTTTGCCTGGAGGTCACAGGGAAAGCTGGACTGCTATTCAGCTGATTCCAGAAGTGGGAGAACAGGAAAAGATAGATGTTTTCAACCTCTTTCCCATGCATATAAGTTCCCAAAGGAAGCAATATTTGCAGAAGGAAAACAAAAGCACACACTTTCAGAGACAGAGCTTCTCCTGTTGGAAAAATAAAGAAATGTGGCATATTTCATCAGTGACAAACTGATAAAGGAGAAATA
This sequence comes from Coturnix japonica, assembly GCF_054131305.1. Taxonomy (NCBI): domain Eukaryota; kingdom Metazoa; phylum Chordata; class Aves; order Galliformes; family Phasianidae; genus Coturnix; species Coturnix japonica. The sequence continues at coordinate 49,612,984 of NC_140664.1, forward strand.
CAAACATGCTGAACCAAATTTTTGATTCACTGGTTCTACCATAAAATCTCAATATTTTTTATGCCAAAAGAGTTTCATACATGTATACTCTCTTACAAATCTATTTTTCCTCTACCATCTCAAAGAATCTGTTGCAAGGTAAAGGATGTGGTCAGTAGGTAACAAAGATCAGAGTTGGAGCTTTGATGTTGTCTGTCCAGTTTATAGGAGGGAGAGGAGGTTCTTTGATATATGCATACCTGGTGTGAGATTAAGAAACAATAGCTCAAATGTTGGTCCAACCAGTTTATTACAAATCTTAATCAGGGAGATGGGGAAGGGGAGAATGGAAAAGATTCTACAAATTAGGGTGATGCGGAAGAGAAAAATAGTAAATAGTAGAAAGGAGTTTTTATAGGAAGGAAGAGAGAGATAGATAGTCACCACCACTGGTTTGTAGTTCAGCCATTGATCTTCAGCAGTGCTGGGTCAATGGGCATTCTTGTTCCACTGACAACAACGGTGACCACAGCGACCATTTCCAATGGCAATACAAACTTATTTATAAGACCAGAGTGGTTGAGTCAGCTTTCACTGGAGTGACAGCTCAAATCCAAAGTTATTCTTGATTTTATGTAATGAATGTCTTAGAGAATACAAGTTGGTGGTTATGTTTGTCTTAGCCTATTTATCTGATATATCCAAATGAATAGTCATACATATATGTATAAAATCTCTTAATTTCTGCTAATTATTTGCACTTTCCACTAGGAATGTATAAAGAATGAATTATAGAATCATAGAATTGCCAAGGTTGGAAAGTACCTCCAAGTCATCCAGTCCAACTGTCCAGCTGTTACCAGTATTTCTCCACTAAACAATGTCCCTCGGTACAACATCTAAACTTTTCTTGAACATTTCTTGGGACAGTGACACAGCCACCTCACTGAGAAGTCCATTCCAGCACTTAAACCACCCTTTCACAGAAGAAATTTTTCCTAATGTCTCACCTGAATCTCCTCTGGTGCAACATGAGACCATTCCCTCTAGTCCTACTGCAACATATGTGGGAAAAGAGGTTGACTCCCATGTTGCCACAGCCTCACTTCAGGGAGTTGTAGAGAGCTATAAGGTCTCCCCTGACCCTCCACTTCTCCACACTAAACACTCCCTACAAGATGTGCGCTCCAGATCCTTCATACAGTCCGTTGCCCTTCTCTGGACTTACCCCAGGGCCTTGATGTCTCTTTTTCTACTGAGTAGTCTAAAACTGAACACAGTACTCAAGGTGCAGCCTCACTAGTGATGAGTACAGACAATTGCACTGGTGAATTGTTAATTAAATGATTTGTATCCTGCTAACAAACAAAAAAACAAAAATAATTTAAATAATAATTTAATCTTTACAATTAATGAAGTCATCTAAAGAAGTAATAGAGAAAGATGAAGAGGGAGAAGGGAAAAATAAAGAACACTTATGAAAGATTTGGGAAAAATTACCTACAGTTTCTCTCATTGAAAGATTTTTAGTAACCCACTGTTTTGCAGCACTGAAAGCGCCAACAATCTGTCTGTTATGGACATAAAGATGGAGGCATAAAGGCAAGAATATCTTCCTCTTTTTTTTTTTCTTTTTTTTTTTTTTTTTTTTTTTTTTCCCTCCAGTATCTAATATCCCTCCAGGATCTCTTATGGTCTGTAAAGTCTTCCAAAGACATGAAATTTAATTTCCTGTGAAGGGAGTAATTTCTGTCTCCACTTACTATGAAGGCAAAATTAAACAGATGGGACATATCTTAAATGACTGGTGAGAATGAAAAAAAAGAGAATATAATTCACAAGAGAGCCCAGTTAAAACTAGTTAGAATGGGTCTTCTGCTTGGAGAAACCTGCGCAGACACGACTCTGATTTCAGTAGTATTTTAAATAACGACTACAGAATAAGCTTTCCAGAAAAGCCCCAAGAGATTCTGAACAGTAATTTCTGCTATCTTTTAAAAATTACTTATGTATGTTTACTGAGAAACTACCATGAGAGATAGTAACCTATCAAGTAACATATTCTAGGCTTTCTTTTTACAGAGACTTTACATTGTTACACAATAAAATAAAAGCTTGAAAACTTTTAGACAAAAGCAATGACTTTTATCAACCTCAGCAAGGTGAAAATGACCTGCAGATTCTAATTTTACGTGGTGGGATAAAGTCCTGACTGTGAAACTTGCTGTTACTGAACCATAGGTAGTGTAACAAAGCATATCCTGAGGAAAGGTAGTTCTTTTCAATCATATAGATTTATTTTCCAGAGGCACAAAGAGAGCAGAGGAGCCAGATCATGAATGTGTGCACAAGGAAAAGACTCTGAGACAACTTTACTGGAAAATAAGCATAGGAAGTAATCATGGTTTTAATTCATGCAGAAAAGTTCAATAAAAATTTGAATATCCTTTTTTTTTCTCCCCCCCCCCCCCTCCCCCCCTTTTAAGTATGTCAAAAATAAACAAGTAATTGGGCAGTTTATTCCTTTGATAAACTGAAGCAGAGAGGTAGGAAGTAATATCAGAAATAGCTTTGTAGTTAAGATTATCTATGGATATCAACTGGGTTAGTCAAGAAAATTAGGAGATCCTATTTCTTATGAAAGCACAATTTGAAAAAAAAAAAAAATCCAAAAAACTAACCCACAAGATTCAATCCCAGAAGATTTTCTCATTAAAATCACTCAGACAAACTAAAGCCTCCAAAATGAAAGATATTTAAGCTGAAGACACTCAAAAGGTAGCTCTTATAAAATCACAAAGAATGAGTAAGAAAAAAAGGTCCAAGCAAAAAAAAATCTTGGTTTTGCTTAAATCAACTTTAATATCCCCTGGATATTAACACAGTTTAATATTCTCTTTTAAAAAGACAGGTAGAGAGGTAATAAAAGAAGTCAAACATATGCAGCTGCCTTTTTAGCTACGGCCATCATGCGTTATCTGATACATAGGGAAGATTAGGTCCCTGAAGTATCAAATGCTAAAAACAGTGGATACACTAAAATCAGTGCTCACCTCATAATGCAGCAGATTGGTCCCTAAAGTTACTTGTCTCACCAAGTGACTATACCTACCTCCTGTCAAAACAGCAACCTTTCTAATTATTCATGTATGACTGTCTGCTCTAAAATTTCAAACAAGCTCCATACTGTCTTTTCCAATGAATATTCTGCAGATGTGATGATGCTACTGACCAAGTTTAGCAAATAGGAACGTATGTTAAAGCTTACTTTGCGTTACTGCACAACATATTTACAACATATTTCATGTCCAGAATCTGAACTGAACAAATTATTCTGTTTATAGCAGAAATGAAATAAAAAGTTCCTTTTTTTTTTTTTTTTTTTTTTTTTTTTTTTTTTTAAGGAACAGGAAAAGCACTTAATGAAAACTTCGCATTTCCTCATGTTTTGAAACCAAGTTAGAACCAGGTTCAACAGGATACCACTTCCGATTTATTCTAAAATGTATCCTGTTATCTATTAAAGGCAGAATGGCTTTCTTGCTAATTAGCCCTGGCATGAGAAGAAAACATTCATCTATTTAGAATTTTTGCATAATCTATTGGTGATATCTCTTCTCTTGAATTAAAGTATGATTTTCATAGAACTCAGTAAGAAACTAAAGGTCTGTGATCACAAGACTTTGAATATGATAGTAATAGAAACAATAGTATATATCAATGAAACAGAGGTAAAAGCAATTCAAAATGGTAGCATGACATAGTACAAAAAAAGTTGCATTTCTAAAGAGAGCTTTCATTGATTGTTTGCTCATATTATTACCATACTGCTGGATAGAATTTTTCTCTAAAAACTGAATCTACATATTTAAATAACCGATTGCTACTACCTGCCATTTCTTCCATAAAAACAATTGAACATATGTGTGTTATTATAAAATGGTATATCTGTTAGCAAAATGCTAGAGACATTTGGCTCAATTTGAAGCTTCCAGCAGGAGAAGAAAAATAATTACTTCTATTTAAACAATAAACACATTTACAAGAATAAGATGAAAGTTTCACAAGTTTCTGGTTACAGATGGGCTAGATCACAAATGCCTTATGCTCTTTTGTATCCATAGGGAACAAAAAGACAATTCATTTTCTTCATCCACTTTATCCTGTTGTAAATTAAGTTAAATACAGAGACAGAAGTGTCAGCCATTTAGAGACTTGGGGGTCTTGGAGCTCCATGAACTATTATGCATAGTTCAGAATATTCCTAAACTCTCAAATCTGGATAGAATTCTTTTTTGAACCCCTGTTTCCTTTCCAAAGTAAAACTGGTGTGGCCCCACTTTGCCTCAGCTTCTGAAAAAGCATAAATGCATAGGTAAAATGCAGAAAGCATTTAAAAATGTTATCATGATATAGTTCAGCATTATACCCTTTTCTGTTTTAAAGCTTAAAGTTTATCAACAATGCATAATTGAATATATATATATATATATTCCACCATCCCAAGTAGAGTTTCTTCTCAGTGCTTGGACTCAGTTGGAAGAGAAGCCACAGATATAGTAGAAATATTTAGCAGTCTTATGTTCTTAAAAATACATTCCAAATTTTCACTCTTTGAGGCTTAAATCAACTGTACTGATGTTAATGTATACTGATTTTAATTAGGAGTAACTCTGAGCTTTTTTCTGATTATGAGGTGGGAACTGTGGGACAGAACCACCCTATGAAATGTTCACAGAGTTGTCTGCTGTGGATGGCAGTTATCACAATCAGCATGTACTGCATTTAAATTGGCAGAGCTGTGAAGAGGCATACTAGATGATCTGATCTGACCTTATCAAGCAGACTATCAAACATAATGGCAGTGAAACCTCATCTCAGCAGGTTTTAAACTTAATTTGCTAACATAGTAATAGGAAAAAGTAAAGAAATGGAAAAAAAGTAAAAAAAAAAAAAAAAAAAAAAAAGCCACAAGCAAGCTTGTGAAGGTATGAGTTAGCAAAATGAGAAGCTTTAGTCTCCAGTACCCAGCTAATCCTAGTTTATACATTCTCTTAAGTGTTTCATGAAAGATAAACATTAAGCTTAATTTGTGTAAGTGTTGTAACTGACTGAAGCTGATATTTTTATCACATCTAAAGTTATTTTTATCACATTTAAAGTGAGTAGTTTTCTTCTTTCTTAATGTTCTTAATTTCTTAATGTTTCAATCAAGAGAATGTGTTTAAATAAACATTAATTTTGTTCCACAATAAAGAAAAAATTAAGCAGCAGAATCCAGACATCTGGAAATACACTATTTTTTAAGACAAAAATAAGTAATCAGGTGAAGGCAATAGGAAAAGTAGAGAGCTGGTTTTAGTACCTGTTACTGTTTAGATTTTTTCCCCCTCAACTCTCTGCTAAGAGGTAAGTCTTGTAGAAAAACAAACAAACAAACAAACAAACAAACAAAAAACAATCTTAAACAAGAACATCTTCATATGGAAAAATGTTTGCACAACCCAAGTCTTAACCTATTGATATTTGCAACTTTAATTTAAATATAAAACATTATGATAACCTTATATATGGAAAGTCCTTATATAGACTGTTCTGAAAGAAAGAGAGCTGAATGGAGGAGCATTCACTCTTCTGTTTCAAATTGCTAAATCCTTCTAAGATTTAGGAATCATCAATTTCTCATTAATACAATCCAAATTAAAAATACAGATAATATGCTTAAAATCTTTGAGTAGACAAGGTTATTTTACAGTGGTTCAATAAATACTGATGCATATGCTTGTTTGTCTTTTGCCAAACAAAGGGTACAATGGTAACTGTATCAGTGTTATAATCAGAGTATTAAAAAGACTTCACAGTTTTGAAAAGATGCTTCAGTAATTATCCATTAAGAGATACATGAAGTTGTAATTCTGCATTATATACTCAAAGGTAAGTTTTCCGGGATTTTCTTAAGGAGCACATAGAATTAATATGAATGAGTTAATCTGTACTGTAACTTTTTCAAATCTCACTTCTCTCACTTCTCAAATATTCCTTCACCTAGGTATTTAGACAAAATGTTACAATGGCCAACACTGATGAAAAACTGTAATTCAGTTCAGAAGTGGCTTTGGAAAGAAAAAAAAAAAACAAAAAACAAACAAACAAACAACAACAAAAAAAAACCAACACGGTGTGAATACCAGTGAAAATGACTTGGAAAAGTAAAAGATAAGAGTATAACTCTGTCTTTGTGATTGTCAGGTAGGGTCCTGGATGACTGGAGGAAGATTCATGTCATTCCCATTTATAAGAAAGGGAGCAAGGAGGACCCAGGGAATTCCAGGCCAGTGAGTCTCACCTCTATACCAGGGAAGATCAGGAATCTGATCCTTTTGATGACATGAGGAATGAGTGTGTGATCCAAGACAGCCAGCCCAGCTTCACCAGGGGAAGGTAATGCCTGACCGATCTGGTAACTTTCTGTGGTGGAGTGATAGTATTGGTGGACAAAGGGAAGGCGACTGATGTCATTTACCTGCACTTGAGCAAGGCCTTTGGCATGGTCCCCCACCACATCTTTATCTCCAGATCGGAGGGATGTGGATTTGATGGGTGGACCACCCAATGGATAAGGAACTGGTTGAAAGGCTGCAGACAAAGGGTGGTAATTAATGGTCTGAGAGGTCTGCTTTGGGATTGGTGCTCTTAATATCATTGTCGGCAATATCAGTGATGGAATTGAGTGCACCTTCAGCAAGTTTGCTGATGTCACCAAGCTGAGTGATGTGGTTGACATGGTGGAAGGAAGGGATGACACTCAGAGGGACCTCAACAGACTTGTAAGGTGGGACTAAGTGAATCTAATGAGGTTCAACACAGAAAAGTATAAGGTTTTGCATTTGGGCCAAGTAAATCCTAGGCATATATACAGACTGGAAGGAGCAGTCCTTGAGACTAGCCCTGTGAAGAGGGACCCGGGAGTCCTGGCATATGAAAAACTTAACATGAGCCAGCAGTGTGCTCTTACAGCTTAGAAAGCAAATGGTATCCTGGGCTTCATCAGAAGAGGAGCTCCCAGCATGGGCAGGAATGTCCCTGTCTGCTCTGCTTTTGTGAGGCTCCATCTGGAGTACCGTGTCCACGTCTGGGGCCCCCAATGAAAAAAAGAAGGGAACTGTTGGAGAGGGTCCAGAGGAGGGCCACAAAGATGATCAGGGGGCTGGAGCACCTCACCTACGAAGATGGGCTGAGGGAGTTGGTCTTATTCAGCCTAGAGAAGAGAAGGCTGCAGGGTGACCTAATTGCAGCCTTTCATTACCTAAAGGAAGTCTGTAAACAGGAAGAGAATCAACTCTTTGAAAGGGTAGATGCTAGCAGGACAAAGGGAAATGGCTTTAAGTAGAAGGAGGGAAGATTTTAGGTTGGATGTAAGGGGGAAGTTCTTTATTATGAGAGTGGTGAGGTTGCCCAGCAAGGTTGTGGATGCCCCATCCCTGGAGGTGCTCAAGGTCAGATTGGATAAGGCCCTGAGCAGCCTGGTCTAATATTAAATGTGGAGGTTGGTGGCCCTGCCTGTGGTGGGGGAGTTGGGGATTTATGATCCTTGAGGGCCCTCCCAAACCAGTCCATTCTGTGATTCTGTGATTCTTTCTTCTGAGAGTACTGTCTCCTATTTCTTTCCATGGAAACTACAATAATTACAAAGAGCACAATAACACTATTTGACACAGTGAATTCTTAGCTATAAAACACTATTTTTAAACATAGTCATGAGTATTTTTTACCCCTGACAAACATGAGTCTGCATGCTGAGATCATAAACATCCTCATGAACATCTGGAATGTGGTCCTTAGTTCTGTGCTTGGTGATGCTACAGACAACAGAATCAGTTATATTTGGCCTTAAATCTAACTTCAATACATTGAGCACATATTCAGTTTTAAGATTTGCTATAAATCCCAACTGCTACATACAGTATTTTTGAACAAAGAATTAAATTACCATACTATTCTGGTGTCTTAGATCTTTAAGACTTACAGAAAAAGTAAAAGGAATACATTATATGTAGCCTGCTACACCCTATTCTAAAGGAGGAAAATCCTTCATAGATCAGACCTGAAGTACCTTAACAGTGTCTTTTGTTCATCAGGAGCAATGCCACAACAGGGCTTTGACCAGTTGTGTTTTTGACCAGTTTACCCAGTGTATCTGGCCCACGTCTGTTTCAGAGCCCACTTCTGAAGAGATATCCAAATAAAACTGCTTTTACATGTGTTGTATTAATAAATATTAATGGGATCACTTAGCAGTGAAATATCTGAAAGGTAATGCAATTATATTTTTTTATTTCTTATCTCTAATGCACGTAGTTTGATTTCACTATCCTGTAGAAGAGTCAAAGGCAGAAAAGACAGAATTCGCTGACTAAAGAAATGAGATCTTGAGTCAAACATTTGATTGTGGGCACAGACAAAAAGACAAAATAGTAATGAGAGAAAGCATATCATCTTTGAAGCAGCAAAACAATCCCTTTGTAGAAGCAAAACATTGTGCAAATATTTAGGAGGGGAAGTGACAAACTAATATTAAGAATAATAAGTATGCCTTAATTTTACTTTACTGTTGATAAATTATTAATGGCTTAACTTTTCTAGATGATGTGCCTCTTCAGGAAAGCTTCACTCACTTTCAGGACTCTGTAGACTCACTTCCTGGCAGAGACCTTCAATTGCCGTCCCCTGGTATCTGTGAACCATAACTCAATTGGATAACTGTCACAGCAGAGGACTAAAGGATAAGTTAAAATATGTTATTAATAAATGAGTCTATGTAGAAGCACTTGAAAGTGACTGAAGGAAAAATTTATCTTCTTTTTGATGAAGTCTTTTGCTCAATGGACGGGCCAACTGGTCTCCTGTGTGGACCCTAAAGACTATTAGCTGTGACAAATCCGTAACTTATAAGGTCAGAGCAAAGGCTTTATGCATGTGACTGGAAGATTATCTTTTGCTAATCTCCACAATTTTTAACTGTCTATTTAAAACCGCTAATGTTTTAATTAACCAACAAAGGCTAATTATAGTAGAAGTCATGCACAAAATATTAAATATGTTGAAAGTTATATTTTAAATTATTCTGAATATTCTTCATCTGTAGTAACAGAAATCACTATTGATCACATACATGATGATAAGAGATGAGTGATAAAACTCATAAAATAGTGTGAAATCATTTGCAAAATGTTAGTGGTATAGACTTCAGAAGAAAAAAAAAGAAAGATCATTTGGCTCAGTCAAGATGTTTATTTTCTTCTTCATAATTACACATTTTGTATAATTTCATAGGACAACCAATACAATTACAATATTTTAATGGAGGAAATCTTCTTATCATAGTTTTATATGTATAACAGTTAGTGTTGTGGAAGATTCAGGGCATGATTTTCAGTTGCGTGAGTTCACCTTCAAGGACAACAGTCAAGCTGTTAATTAGATTAAATGGAGACACACAGTTGGGTGCCTACAACATGCATCTTCTCCAGGAGCCCAACTTTTAAATGAGGGTGTAGACTAGATAACGTCATGAAGAATATTGTTAGATAATATCATCAGAGAGAAAGCTAACTGCTTGCAATTCATTCTTTGAATTTTTTCAAGAAATAAAGCTAACCAAAGTCAAGTTTAATACAATAACTGTGGAAGAAGAAAAATAATCATGCTTACTAATAGATGAGTGAGGTCTACATAGATTTCTAGTCTTCATAGAGATATCCTCATGAGAGGATAAGTATTTGCCAATATAATTGGTGCAGGCTTGTCTGTGTGTCAATATTTAGTCAGCTAAACATGAAATTAAGACAGAGTTTTTTTGGGAAGTGACAATGGAGCTAATTGCAGTGCAAACTTGATAAAGGGGAAAAAAAAAAAAAAGAGGTTATAGGTATAACAGAGAGAGATTGAAGTGGTTGGGTTGTTTTTTTGTTTTGTTTTGTTTTTGATATTTTGGACATCTGTAGACAGTGCTTCATTACTTCTGTCTTGCCCTGTCACTTCTGCCTGCAAAGACAAAATAACTTCATGTTCTATAAGTGTATTTATTTATGCACTTCACTGATCTGTGAAATTTTGAATATGGAGATATTAGGAAAAAATAGTGAAGAGAGAATAATGTAGCCATTACTCAGCAGCTCTTTGTGGCAAACAGTTCTATTTAGTTTTAAATTTTAGTTAAATGTATACAAATCATTAAACATTAAGTATTTCTAACAAATATTAATAAGGTACTTTAAGTTATTTAGCATCTTCAAAATCTATAATTTGCCAAACACTACTGAATGTTATATTTGCCGCTGAGTATTGTATTGTGTTGTATTGTGTTGTATCCTATCCTATCCTATCCTATCCTATCCTATCCTATCCTATCCTATCCTATCCTATCCTATCCTATCCTATCCACTGTTGTATTATCTGAAAAGTGATAATCAATCTTAAATTAGGGGGAAAGTTACACCAAAATATGCTGTGATTTGACCAGCATCAGATTTTTTAAATTGTTAGTTTTTCCATGGAGATTAAAAAGAAAAACAACAACAACAACAACAATAATAATAATAAAATCTTAATATATTGCTACTCTTAGTTAAATGATATATTCAAACCTGTATACTTTTACTCATTTCCTTTCTGGAATTGCTGTTGCTTTCTCATTAAATGTATCTATGTTTCACAAAATCAACGTTCATGTGAAATGAAGAAATTATTTCTTTAGTTAACAAAATGCTACAGTTTCATTAAAGATATACTGTGGTGATGTGAGAATTATTTCTTTTAAATTGCTGTAACCAAGCTAAAAATATTGCTTTCAACCTTACTTTTTTGGACAATTTGATAATTTGTTATAAAGATGACATGAAATGTCTGATCTTCACTGTCACTATAAATTCCCCTAATTAAAGATATGATAACTTATTTTTGCCATAAATTGAAGTCTACAAGTAAATGAAATAATTAGTCTTCAGTGAATAGCTAAACATTTATATTACTAGTGAACAGAGAATTTAAAAATGTATATCAAAAGCCATTCAAAGGAAAGTGACCTTTTTTTTCTAATACAAATGCATACAGAATAAAGTTACTAGCAAGATAATAAATATGACTGCAATAGTTTCACCGATTAGAACAATAATACAATGATTCAGGTTGGAAAAATCTCTTGAGATCATCATCTACTATTATACTGAGTCCTTACATGCCACATCCACACTTCTCCTAAATGCCAGCAGCTCCACCATGGACAGTCTATTCCAATGCCCAACCACCATTTCCATAATGAAATTCTTCCTGATATCTAATCTAAAGCTTCCCTGGTGCAACTTGGGGCTTTTTCCTGACTTTCTTGTTACAGCAGACAATCCCACGTCTGAGGCACATAACGCCGGGGACTAATGATCTCCCTTTGCTAGGACCCAATGGTCCTAGCAAATGAACACAGACCCCAGTTCGGGGATGCAGCAAATGGCGTTTATTGCAGCGCAATTAGCACCTTAAATTACTTCGTCTATGCTTCTTGAGCGTACACTGTGCCTCTTGAGCATATGGATGAAGTGTGCAACTAATTTACATCACAGAGCAGGGGACGGAGCAAGGGGGTCCTGCCATGTCACAGACTGAATCCCCGCTAACGCCTACAACACTTTCTATCATTTGATACTTCAGAAAAGTGAGAGGCACCCTCCTTGCAACAACTTCATTTCAGGTAGTGATGATGAGATCTCCAGATTAAGCAGTTGTAGTTACACTAGCAGCTACTCTTATGTTTTGTTTTCTAACGGATCCCTTCAGGATCTTCACTGCTCTTTTTGACTACAGTGCAAAGAGTGAATGCACTTAGCTCAGAATCGTTACTGAAAGGTAATGGAATCTCCTCATCTGCAGGATGTTGTACACAGAGTGTATGTATTTTACAGTGCAGTGAATTACTTCAATTGTTTTTGTCAAATTAAGATGCACTCTTTCAGTAAGTTCACTACTTAAGATTGGCTGTAAATGGCAGTAGATGAAAGAATAAAAAAAAAGAAATTAGGCATATGAGAGAAGCTCTTTATAAATTCCCCTGTAAGTACTTTGCCTCAGTACAGACTTTCTTGTCAATGTGAGCTTTATTAATCAACCCAGACACAGAGAAGCATCCTTAATAAATGAAGAGTATGGAAGTTACCTGTTCCTCTAGAGCCCTGCAGGGTTGCTAGAATGTAAAAAGAAGAATCAAATTTAAACTTTTCATTTTTAATGATAGGAGACATACTATATTTGAACACTTAACCGTGGTTAGGATTCATCTTATTAAAATCCCTCTGGTCTTTTTGCTTACTGCTTCTTCCTTGTTCTACTTAAAATTGGTTTGGAAATGCTTTCTGAAACAAAGAGGTATTCTGAAGTTCTTGCGTGTCAAAGCAACTTCTGTTCTTGTAATCAGCTGACAAAAGAAATTTCAGAGACACTGATCAATATGTTTCTTTCAGACAACATCAGACAACATGGTGTAATGCCATGGAAGGAGAATAAAGGACACTGTTCCCATATAAGTTATACCCATTACTAATCACACTATGGAAGGGAAAGCAAATAGAGTGAAGCTAGCTCATTGTCTCTAGTAAGATAGATTCAAATATGATGTGTGTATATGTATATAGTATATATATACTTATATATATAATTATAAATGGTTTTCCTCTAACTTCAGAACTTGTGAATAGGAGCCAGATGAGTAAGATAAGACATTAACTTCTGAATTTCTCTGTGCAGTTCAAATCACTGGGGTTGGATAGCTAATAAAAAAATCTATCTAATATTTGCTCTTATACAGGCACCACACCCTCTCTTTCTGTTATAGGAGGATATAGTACCTGTCAGATCGTAAAGGAAGCCTTCCGAAGCCTTTCTGATTTGGGAAACTGAATTCCAGTCTTGAATAACTTCAGAGATTGGATATACACTAATACAGACCTTGTTTAGATGATGGCTGCTTGTTTGTCTGCTGTTTTAGGTGCTGCTAAGGTCTTTTGGTATTTAATGGATATTTTAAATTTTTCATATTCTCTGATGGAATGAATAGAAGTTTAATACTTTATTCATCATCATCCTACTTAAAGTTATTTGGAAAGCCCTCTATATGAAAGGAACTGAAGTTTTCAAGGCCAGACCAGACGGACATTTGAGTAACCTCCTATAATGGTTTCCCAGCTAATGGCAGCTGGGCTGGAACCATATGATCTTTAACATCCTTTTGTTGGAAATATCCTCAATAATTTTTGGTCAGGACGGTATCTCTGATAAAAGCAGTTTTTATTCGCGATTGCAATGGCGGGCGCCCTGATGGCAGAAACGCACCTATGGACATGATGTTACAGTTTTTATACCTTTTCTCCCATATGTTTTCCCCTCCCCTCTCCCCTTTGGTTGGGTATTACAGGTTACAATTTTACCCGAGGTTTGCATTTGTTAATTACATTCTGAAATTTGTTAGTTAACTTGCTATCTTGTCAGTCGCCATCCTGCTGTTTCTGTTTCCAAGATGTCTCGGTACTCTTATCGTATTGATATGTTGATTCCCTTCAAAGCTTCTTCCATTCCATTCCGTCCCAGACGCCTTTGTTAAACAAAGAGCCGGGGGGGAGGGGGGGGAGGGGGGGGAGGGGGGATGGTGTTTCCAGTCCTTCCCTATATCTCTTCAAGCACATCCTTGTATTTTTTGTACAACAAAACATTAATACATACACTGTTGCTAGTTTATACAGGCATATTGTTAATTATTTTAACTTCTCCTCTTTGGATCCTTTATTACTCAGGTCTTATTTGTCCAGCACCAAAAAACAGTAGTTCTATTTCAGACAGCTGGACAGACAGGAGCTGCAGTCTTTGTACCCATGACTTCTACCTAATAACTACAAATTGCTTCACTTATATAATGAGACCTTGAAATAAAATATTCTTATCTTATTCTAAATGCAGAAACAACATTTGATTCCCACACTTTCCAACACAAACCATTCTATAATTTTATCACTCTTTGATTTTTGAAACTCATGTACTGTTACAGTGAAAGAGAAAAATGCAGAAAGGAACATCCCTGCTCTGGGATCCTTTGCATGCACTGACAGGCTCCCATGAGCTCATATTGGCAATACTGCAGTTCTCATGCAAATGCTACGGTCGTCTCACTGTGACAGTCACAGGGGCCAGGCACTTGAATCATGCCTGGTAACAGCCTTAACTGAGACTGAGCGAGAGGTAAAATGTTAAATCTTACAGCCTGATTGTCTGCAGCAAAAACAGAAGGCTGATTATAATCATTTAGCAGGTCAGACTGCAAGCAGGCCTGCTTGCTTATGGACCAGAAAGAGGAGCCTTGTTTTAAATCATCTAGGGGGCAGTGAGGTAGGTGACATGGCACTCATGGAGCTGCTTAGACACAATAAAGCCTTTCAGTGTTAACATTAAATCACTTGTTCTGTGTTTCGCTAGGAGGCTGAGAATTGCCCTGCTGCTTGGTGGCTTGGAATGCTAATGGATTTTCAAGAGCTGTTTCCTTGTGCAGACCTGATTTCAGTCTGTTGAAAAGTTGTTCTAAAGTTGTTTTCCTCCATGGCAAAAGGAGAATGAGTACACTGAGCTACATGTATAAAACTTATCACATAGCAACTGGATGTGAGGAGTCACAGAGGCCAGTTCTAAAGCATATTTATCAGGTACCTCTGCCCTCTCTACCTTGGTCCTGTCATACCTTGCCTCCAAACCTGTTCCCATACTCTAAATCTCAAGGCTGAAGGACGAAAGATAATTCCCTGTTCAGAACTATCTCCTGACACATAGAAGAACCAGAACTCTCCAGGGTATCTCTGTTGCTGAGATGCCTTGTGCTCTATAGACACATTTAGGTTGCATAAGCTTCTTATAAATATCGAGCACTAACTCTACTGTATAAAGTTGTTGCAAAGAAATTGAATTATCTTCTGCAAAGTTCGTGGGATGTAATACATTGTAAATGAGGGATGAAAGTTCAAATTGAAAATATTACTGATAGTGTGCAAATCATTCATTCATTCCAATCTTATTCTAACAAACTCTTAGGGCTACTTTTTTGTTATCAACTTTGTTCAGAATCACCACATTGTCACACTATAGTGCCGTTTTACATTTCTGGCTTAGTAACAATCTCAGAATACAGTCAGTCTCTGATGCCAATGGTGAGGGGAAGAGATGGATTATGTCAGCAGAAAGTTGTAATAAATTCAGGCTAGGAATAAAAACAAAACCCACAAACACAAAACTCTGCCAAGTGCCCCTGCCTTCTACCTTAGAGCAATGAGAAGGTCAAGGTGGTCAAGTGTTTTATGGAATCTAAAATAAATTGCTGGAGTGGAAAAATTCTGATGTTGGTTTTTTTTTTTGTCACTTTTCAAAATCTGGATTTTGAAATCTGCTCACAGTTGACTGGTGGCATTACTTTATTAACTTAGTTTCTCACTTTCCCTTTCTTAGGAAGGGTAACTTTTATGTTCCTTTCTATGGAGCATGAGGGAAGAATTTCTCTCTCCTTAAAAATCCAAAAGATATCTTCATGTGCACATCTTCTAATTCCTTTAACTTAAAAATTCCTTCTTACTATCATAACAACAATTTTGCTGTCGTAAAAGACAAAATTATTTGGAGAAGAAGGGATTAGGATAATGCTTAGTTTACTGGAATTTTCTTTTGTAAAGAGTAAAATACTCTAAAAAGCAAGCATTTATTTTTTAACACACTTCTTTAGTAAGTTTTTATCAAGAGCAACAAAGGCATTGTTTAGAAGACTATAGAAGCTAGATAGCTGATACGTGTCTTGTTAATGCTAGTGATGAAAAATTTGTAACATAAAGCTTTCAGTAAACAAAGAAAATGGATACAACATGAAAGGAAATCGTCTGTTTTGCTTGAAGTGACATATATAAGATTACACTTAAATGTAATTGTAATATTATTGCACCAAATCATAAACACATTAATAACATCACAAAACCACCATGAGCAGAAGATATCTTCTTGAGCTTCCAGCCAGTGTATTATACTAGATTTTCTCTCAGTGTCAAGGTTCCTTATAATGAGCAAGACATTTTTTCTCAACTAGAATTTTATCTAACTTCTTTTAAATCAACAGCAAAATTCTCTTTCACTTGGGCTGTGCAAATATCATGCTTTCTTTTCCTAATTAAATTAATTGCAAGTGCCAGAGTTGCACAATCTGACCCACGTGTGTAAAGTGAATGCAT
Organism: Coturnix japonica; assembly: GCF_054131305.1. Taxonomy (NCBI): domain Eukaryota; kingdom Metazoa; phylum Chordata; class Aves; order Galliformes; family Phasianidae; genus Coturnix; species Coturnix japonica. The sequence goes on from NC_140664.1 coordinate 49,629,258, forward strand.
ATGGGCTTTGCATAGATAAATTAATTGGAAAAATGATTAACAGGGAAAATGTACTTGCCATACTTACATCACTCCTGCATTATGCTAATACATAATATTACAGCAGTAGCAGAAAGCTTAACTTACATCACCCCTGCATTATGCTAATACTTCCTGCTACAGCAACATCAATCTGACGATGCATTAACATACTCTATCACTAAAATGATGTACAGTAGCACTGATGACACGCTAGTTTAAATCATTGTCAAAGTGATATTGCTGTAATGCTACTATGTTGATGATTTGATATAATATATTGCTGAAGAAACACCATGCTGATTACATATCAGTGCAATATATCATTTTCATGTCACCATGAGGATATTGTTGATAATCTACTGAAGAGGAAGGAAGGAAATTTGACAGAAGGAATCTCTTACAGAAGAACTTTTCTAGATATTCAATACCATTTTAGCTGCATATTTAGCCATAGAATGTTTAAAGAAAACAGGAACATTATTTTACCATAACCAAGAACAGAGAGGTCTCAGTTTAGACTTCTGATTATTTATTTATTTATAAGAAATTAAAGAAGTGGCATGCAGAAGTAAATGGCTCTGAGATAGCTGTGACTGCTTTCATTGGTTTAGATTTTAATGGCTTGACAAAGCAGAATAACAAGGGAACTGAAAAAAACACAAAAAATATTAATAAACTCTGAGGTTTTTGAATACTGACACCCAAAGACATCAAAACATATTTTCTCTTTGGAAAATATAGAGTACATGTCTTTTAGATATCCTTGATATTCAGATGAATACCTGAGTAGTGGCAAGAGACATTTTTCCTCATCCTAACATCCAATAAAACTCTAATTTGTGATTTTTTCACTCAGTCTCTTTCCCTCGCTCTCCCTCTGTTCAGTAAAGGAAAGCAGCGGTATGATAAAACTGTTCAGAATAGTAGTAAGAATATTGGGGGGGGGGGAGGGGAGGAGTATTAGCCTATGTCTCTGACTGGCATTGTAGTGAGGGGCTCGGAAATACTTTGTGTTCCCCTGAAGGAGTCTGACACAAGTAAACAAAAAAAACCTTTGGTGTTCCTGTTTCCTGAAATCAATCCAAGTGCTTCATATTCTACAACAAAGAAAGCATAAAGACCTTGAATGCCCTTGAATGCAGTAAAGGTCCCTGGAGCATCAAAATTTGCAAGCTTTGAAATTCCTGACTTCCAACATGTCTGCATTTTTATAAGCAGTTGTCTGTCATGAACCATTTTTGTAATAACTAATGCTTTTACCATCACACTGATGAAGAAAAAAATAAAATCATGGTTTTTAGAAGTTTTCTCACTGTTCTTTCCCCAGACTATTCTTTGTGTATGCTCAGCGTGTAAAAATCTTTAGAAAGTATGACATTTTGCAGACATAGGCAAGGTGTCCCTCAAAAATCAGTGCTAGCTTCTATCTCATTGTAAAGGACAGTGTAAAAATGAGAAGAATAAAATGAAAGGAAAAAAAGGAACTACGATTGCATTTGCTGGTACAGTTGATCACTGACAAGTCATAACCTCAAGAGTTAGTTGACCTCTGTGAGGCCACAATGTGGAACTTCATGATAGAGTATTCAAAGAAACTTGCATCTTCCGTTTTAATGTGTTCTGTTTAAAAATTAAATCAGGCCAAGACTCACTCAGCAGACCAAAGTGTTTGAGGGAGAAAAGAAGCTTTTTTTTCCCCCTCAGGCCATTTCTTGGTTTAGCGGAACAGTTTTGAATATAGTGCCATGACTTAACTAAAGCTGCTCTTTTATGGCAGTATGACAGAGTAGAGAATTCCATTTCTAAATATTCTTTCTGAAGCTTCTATTCCTACAGCTACGGTCATTGCTGTAGTGACCCGTGACCTCAGTTAGATCTATTTTAGACTTTCTTGTTCCCTTGGTAGTCAAGATGGAAGTTAAGAGAGAAGGGTATTGTTTGTGACATCTTTTAACTTCTTAAATAGCTTATTTTCCGTCAGCCTGAGAAGTATCTTTCTCTTCCATAGGGAAGTTCAGGTGTTTAGCTTATGGAGTAATTGTGAAACTTCTGGGAGATTCAGCATATGGGAATATTTCTATTTAGCAAGTTATCATCAATCACTGTGTGCTATGCTGCTGAAAGTGACATATTCTGTATGAGATGGAAAATTAATGTCTTCATCACTTTGGAATTAAACATCTCCAGGCACTTTCACAAAATTAGCAATATTAGTACCTAGTGGCTGTCCAGATTGGAAGTAGATAATTTTACCTTTCCAGTATAAAATTCATTCTTGTGTTCCATCTATATACTTTGATTTTCTGATCTGCTTAGTGCTGCTGTAATCCACCAAGCAGTTATTGTGTTCCCCTTCAGAAATTATTCTATGATAGCAGCAGCAAATTGATACTTTATGTAATTCCATTGTGGTTTTATACTTAAAATCTTTCTACTTCCAGGATATCCTTGGGATAATATCAATTATAGAGTTCTATCTCAACATAATTTTTAAAGCCTCATAGTATTTTGCTTCAAAGATTCTTGGCTTTAACATTTCATTGGTGTAACTCCAGCAGATTCCCTATTTTTATCAAACTGAACATTAAAATCAGTCAAAAACTGGAATTAGAAGAAATATAAATAATTGGAGAGGACAATAAGAAAAAATTACATATTTCCAGTCCTTCAAGAATGGTAATTAGAAGTACTGACAATTTTGTTGTTGCATAAATCTGTATACATACCTGAAACACAGCTTCTGCTGTTTGAGTAAAGGAATAAGGAAGAATGAGCTGTCGTTTACTCTCACTCCCTCCTGCCTAATATGCAGGAGTGCTGTCAGTTACTCAATTGCTTGAGTTAGTGGTATACACATGTCAGTGGGGAACCTAACCCAGAGTCATGTGTTCATTTGATCTCTCCACAATTCCTGCTGCTCACACAGGATATAGTAACTAGAAGAAAACCTTACAAAAACTGTGCACTCAATACACAGAGTATTTATTAACTATAAATATAGCACTCTGGCTATCTGTATATAACTTCCCATAGAACAAAACTGAGTAGACAGCTTGGCAGTCTAGTAACACTGAATTTGGTTGCTACAAAGAAGATCCATGTGTCTATCATGTGGCAGTAGGAAGGAACAAAGCTAACAACTTCTTCTAAATCTGAACAGGGAATTTCATTAGTAGAAAAAAAAAATATTCTTACTTTTTTTTTTTTTTTTTTCTTTTTTTCCTCTGTAGCCTCTCCCACTTTCACTCTCTCCCACTTTCACTGTGCAGTTTTACCTTGGAGCATACAATGCTTGGTTTCCTGAAACTGTTCCAACGAAATAGATGTAACTTCACACTGACCTCCAATCTGAGCTTAATTCCAAACTACCAAGTGCATGGTTTGTTCAGCATGCATCAGGAAGTCAGATGAGTCATTTGTGATATCTACACAACTTTCACATCAGCTATACACAAATATTTAAATGTAGATTAGATTTGAGGGGGAAAAGAGTTCTCTGAGCTAAACAACAACAACAAACAAACAAACAAACAGCAAACAAGTTGTATGTCTTGCATTACATAGTTACATAGGAAGAATTATGCAGAGAAGAATTACTTAGGAAAGAATTTAAGACCCAGACAAATATGCTTGTGATGCTTCCCCAGTGTTTTCAGACTCTAGAGGTTAGTTTTATGCTTTGCTGATTCAGACTCCAAAAGAACTTTGCTGAAATCTTAGTGTCCTTCCATCCCTGAAAAGGGAGAGTAACTACAAGGAATTCTTACAAGAGGGAAACAAAAGGAGGGCAGGAGGGGGCTGGGGGAAGAAAAAAAAAAAAAAAAAAGAGTATGTAATCAAGAGTATGTAAATATCACAATATTTATTTAAAATAAGAAAGAACTGAGAGCTGGTAGAAGGGTTGTTCTGTATTCAAATGCTTCTGAATTCTTCAAAAATTCAGGGATGGGTGTTTGATACCTGTAAAGCTTTTTCTCCATATACTTGCAACAAAAAAAGTGTGATTGTTTCCTACTTCCCTAATCAAATATGCCGAAAAGAGGAGCTGCAGCAGCTGACTGAACTGAAACAAGGCACTGTACAAGAGCCAAGAAATAGTACCAATCTATTTATTCCAGTTGTCATGAACATAACCAAAGACTAAGACAACTATCATTATTTTCTTCCTGAAAAAGAATGGATTTATTTTAAAACAAACAAGCAAACAAACAAAAACAAACAAAAAAACACTTTAATGCAAAAATGATCCTCAGAACATTTCCAGACAAGAAAAATAACAAGTTTACAAGTTTAAAAGTGTAAACATCTAACATCCACTGTTAAAATATAAGTAAGTTCAAGATTTTCTAAATGTTATCTTAAATTCTGGATAAGATTACAGAAGATTGGTAACAGTTTGAGTAGGTATCTTCATAGCTTTACAGATCCAGTGATGAGCATCTTGGTCCTGTCACATTCCTAAGAAATAACTTAAGTATTCTGAGCTAGATTTATCTGTAACATTTATCCACATCTTGGTAGACTGATGGAGTCACTTCTAACATTGCTTCTCTGTCACAAGGGTCTTCTAAACAGAGTGAATTGTATACATACTAGTACAGACTATTACATCCTACAGTGGCCCCTTTCACACTATTGCTAGAAATAAACAAAGCTAGAAATTGTTTCTAAAACCCAATTTTTTATATGTTTAATTGGCACATATCAAATTGATGCCCAGAATTATGCAAATAATTGTGGGAATGATCAAGTACCAGTGCCTGGGAACATTGTTTCAATTACTATTTCTGGCATTGTTTCAATTACTGTTATATATGAAGAGTGACAGACGAGATTTAAACCATCACTTAATGTTGTTCTGACCTTTCATCTCCTGAATCTTTGTAAGTTGCTTTTCACAATTTCATGATGTGCACAATGGCAAATGTTTGCAAAGTCACAAGAGTTATCAATGGATGTTTCTATATTTGCCAATGTCTACCTGAAAATCGATAGAAATATGCAAGGAAAAATAGTCTATACAGTTGCTAAAAAACTTTTTCTACACTTCAGAAAATGAGCAAGTAATGCATAGATGGCAAATGATTATTTGCAGAAGACCTCTCATAGTTGAGTATGCTCAAGACATGTTTTGTGGAGCATGCTTTGTGGATGATACTTTAGAAATTATTGGAATTACGTGATGCTAGTACCTAAAGGAAGACATAGTTACTGAGGATGAATACATCTCCTTCTATATATATACCTACATATATACACTTTGCAGGTGGGGGTGAGGGAGGGAAGGAAATAGCAAACAAGTACAGAGGATGTAAAGTGATCTGATACCTGGGTGTGAATAGCTAGAAAACTTCCAACAAATATTTTCAGATGTAAAAAGTACTTGCATCAGAATCTTGATCTAATATGTTGTCTTCAAAGGAAAATTAACTTTGATTTTCAGTTCAAGATGCAGTATTTTAAAATCGCTTCTGAATATGATCTGATGTTCTTCCTAATGCTGGATTCCTGCTTCAGGAATCTACAGGAAACATTCTGTACAAAGTGATATTCCAGTGTTTCTGAAAGAAAAGAGCCAAACCTAAATCCCTTCTTCAAGAAATCAAATAAAATCATATCCGCAACAAGCAGACATCTAATATGTTTGGTTTCATGTAGTGATTTTCATGCCAAGGTTTGTTCCTCCAGGAGACAACAAAATAATTGTTGCACATCAGCTTTCTAGTGCTCTCAAACAGGAGTATCCCTGCAGCACATTACTGTCCAAATTATTTTGCAAACATTTGACATATTTCTAATCCTTAAACAACTCTAATTTATCAAAGTAGATGTATTTTTGGCTCAAAGTGAATGTAATTTAAAAAAGGTGTTTTTCATAAATGTGCAGTTCCAATTCTCTAAGAATATTTATATTCTTATGTTCAGATCACTATGTGCTAATATTTTCTTTAATTAAAGTAGTACCGTGGCTATTCTTTGAAATGGGTGTGACTGCTGTAACTTCAAATTTGTCTTCTTGTACAGAGCACTGAGGGCATTTCAGGTTTATTGGGTAAATAGGTAGGATAGCCAGGCATTATGAGCTGGTTTTAATACATCATTTTTACTCTTGCAGGAGAAGACAGTTCATAGCCAAATAAATGATACTGACTGTCAATAACATGCTGCAGACTTTACTCTTCTGTCAATTAATAATAACGTTTCTTGAACAAACAAACAAATCGTCAGTGTTTTTGCTTGTTATTGAAATTATCTTTAAAAACAGGGCTAAGTTCTATTCAGTCCAATTTTATTATTGTCCTTGCATACTCTGTCAGTGCTGCTCTGCCTCTCGAAGCAGCTGGTACTCGGCAGCAGACCTTCAAAAATTTGTTGTAGAAGGACATCTAGTGGCACAAGGACTATGAACGCCATGGCAGTCCGAATGTCTGTCAGAGCCTGCGGCTCTCTGCGGAGGACGCAGGGGGATGACCAAGTACAGGGAAATGAATTTTACATGCTCTCAGTGACTTCAAGGAAGAGCAGAGGTGAGTTCTATTACTAACCCCAGGCCCCACTTCGAAAAATACACGTAGTCAGAAAGTGTTAGGGAAGAATCCTACAAACTTTTATACCTTCCTTTGCAATCTAAATTTTTCACCCAATCGAACATGTATCACTGCTGAGGCTGCAACACAGAGTCAATACTATTCAGTGTAGAAACTGTTTTGGTTGTTTGTTTGTTTGTTTGTTTGGCTTCACTAAAAGTACTAACTTTGTATTACTTACTATTCACTGACTATGTTTATAATCCATAAAATCTCTTACCACTAACATACCTGAAAATCTTACCTGCATTTATTAAAGAGAGAGTATGACAGAGATCTACCATGTGTTGTTTGTTCTTTTCTTCTTCTGGAGATAGAAAGCACTGACTGTAAAATGCCTTCCAGGTGGGCAGACTGTGTTTGTTTGAGTCTTTGTTTTACTTTGCTTTACTAAATAATTACACAGAGCATAAACAGATGATATGTGTATTCTTATTTTGTGAAGATGAAAGCATACGTGGATATACTGCTTCAAAGTAGTGTTTTAAGAAACTGCTGTCTCTCTCCAACTCCTTCTTTACTTCCACTGTATGCAGCTGTGTGAAAGAATAGAATGTTATATTGTGGACTTCAGTAGTTCCACATTTTCTATATTTAGCTGTAGCTCATTGACAACCAAACAGAGCTCATTCAGGGTGTTCCTCTCACTTTGTTTCATTCAGGGTGGGAAATATCATGGGACATCTGATTATAATGAACCTCTTTGGCAGTAGGGGAATATATATTCCTATATATAATAAGTCTTTATGTTAGAACAATAAATATCTGGACTGATTAAAAAGAAAAGGCGAAGAAATATTTGCTGTGATCATGGAGAAAAAGGAATAGAGAGATGGAACAAACACACATGGTTTGTTACAATTGGCTCCTTTATGTGTATCAAGTAATGAAAGCTACATCTATAATTCTTCACTAAGGATAGTGAAGATAAGTGGATAGAGCTAAGGATGTTAATTTAAAAGAATATTAATTTCATTAATTATCATTTTGGCTGTCAGGTAAACATTTTTTTTTCTTTTTTATTTTTTTAAGTTTTGCGGTGTTGAATATAAAATTACAGAATGAAAATGGAAACAAACTTTACAACCTGTACTGAAGTTCTAGGAAATTATGAAAATTACTGTTTTTCTCATTTTTAATTTTTATTTTATTTTAAACATAGGAAAAAAGGAAATATATTTGCATGTTTTCAAGTTTGGAAGACTTGAAATAAAATGATAAAAATAAAAATAAAATAAATAATGGAAACAAAAATAATGAATAAAAATAATAGAACAATTTATAAGTGATTATGTTTTATTATTTTCATCTGGGACATTCCTCTTGCAAAAATGTAATTGGCCATTGTTGCATCAAGGTTCATTTTTAAATTTCATTGCACAAGTTTTTCAATAAGATTATTTCTTTCACTTTTTCCTCTGATTTTCTGATTTTTAAAATGCTGGAATTCGTAGATAAAATGCATCAGGAGTTATTTTCAAAATGCAAACCTGAAAACCAGTCTGTGAAATTCTACAGTTTATAAACATCCATAGCTAGCTTTTTTTCTTCCCTGATATTTCATTATTACTGTAATTGAGGGAAATATATATATATATATTCACGGTAAGGTTTTCACTGGTTCCTCTTTGGCTTTGGCTATGAAAATAAAAATGTGATCCTCTAATTGTATTAAGATATCATATATCCCAGAGTTCCATTTCTGTGTTAAAGAGCCATCTTTCTCCTTGACAATTAGTGATGCTTCTGGCATCGACAGGCAAATGATTTGAGATGCAGGAAAAAAAACCTAAAAAAAAAAATATCTGTCAGCTAGATTACGCTATCATATTTTTTCCTCAGTAACCCAACTTATCAGAACATTAGCCAGCACTCTAGTTAATCACCAAAGCAATATTCACCAGATGCAGTATCTGCCATGTGCTAATTTTGGATAATAAGCTAGAAAATACTTTTGGAGATTTGGGAGTATTGCAAAGGACTGATATCTTGCGCATATGGTGAGTAGTCTGTATTACCCATGGTCCCATGAAGTATATGAAACAAAGAATAATTGGTCAAGAAGTGCAAATGATTATGATTAAGAACTGTACTTCAGATAGTTAATTACCTAACCACATCCATTAAGTCATCTGCACAAAAGTAAATGACCAGAGGGTTTAAATTAGCAATGACTGAAAAAGATTCTTCTGACATTTGGAGCTGAGTATTACAGTTAACAAAAATGTTAGGGGAAAGACAGGAGAATATAGAATACAACAAACTTAAACTTCACTTAAATAATGCTTCTATATGTGCAATGATGCCAAATTTTAACTATAATGAATGAGTATCTGAGATTGTATGTAGAGCTCAGATAACAGACAGGTGAATGTGAGCACAGTTGCAGGAAGCATAACAAGTTGTATGAATGTTTTTCCTTTCTTGAGAGCGGAAAGTTAACGTTATACTCAAGCACTGATTTTAGACACAAATTTTCATAGTAAGACTGCCAGGGCTCTGAGTCAAACTATATGGTTCCTGCAACCATTTCCCTTCCCCTCCAAGGGTTGGGTTGCAGGCTGTAGGGCTGGCTCTGATGGATGGCAGTGACCTGGGATGAAATACGGGATAGCTTCCTCATAACATTTCCTGTGTCATGCCTCCTCCTCACTGCTCCTTGCCTTTTTCAGCTTGGCCTTTAAAGTGCCTTGCATAGCGATATGGAGGCCATTCTCACTGGACCTTCTCTGTTCTTGCTCAGGAGCTGGAGGACCACGTGCTGCATCAGGGCTCTACAGCAATCCCATGTGCTGCTCTGTAAGAGACAGAGGGAAGGAAGGTGACACCAGGATGCTACTCATACTGCTGCCCTCTGCTTGTATCCTCTGAGCCAAACAGAACAGAGCTGAGTTCTGTTTCTGGGAAGAAATCTTGGCAGTTTTAATCAGCATCTGCTGGGAAGGGTGAGAAATCATTTGTTTCTCTTTTCTCCTCTGAAGACCTCGCGCAAATGGCTAAAAAGAGAAATTTTCACTAGATCCAAAATATAGTTTTTGAATTCACAAGCTTCTGATCCTATTGAGTTTGAAATTATTTCTGTTTCCCTGGAGCAAATTTACTCTTCAAAGCTGTACTCTTTACCTATTGTTTTTTTTTTTGTTTTTTTTTTTTCCCAGGGAAAGCAAACAAGAAAAAACACCAGAAAACACCACAGCAACAGAACCCAAAAGGTAAGCAATTAATAGTCCTGCTCAGTTCGGCTCAAATGCAGTCTACTGCTATTTACTGGGAGTCTAAAAATGAACTTTCAAAAGTACCCTGAGTGGTTAACTACTGGATCAATCATGCAACAGATAAGTATCACACTTCATTTATGATACTATTTAAAAACCTGAGCCCAGACCTCTAACCAAAGTGACAACAGCCTTATGCTTGATGAAATTCATCATGCCTTTGTGCCTCATTATGAAGAACAAATAATAAAGATTTTTTTTCTGAACTCATCAGCTATGCAAATTACTTGAAGGATGTGGAAGGTGTGGGGAAAGAGTGTTTCAAACCATTCTGAATCAGCCTGGTTTCACTCTGACAGAAGCTAGTAAGAATTTTCCAGAGTTCAGTAGGAGTGTCAGTAAGCTAATAATGCTTCCCTTTTAAAAATCTCATCCTTAATGCTTCTAAGCAGCTTTGAACGCCCAAAGTGAAAAGTCCCTTTAGAAGTGCAAAATCACTGTATTATCATTATATTGAGGCTAGTTTACTTTTCTTAAAAACTGTTTAAATGAAAATCTGCATTCAATGGATTTAAAGAGTTAGGGTTTCCCGGGAAGAGCAGTTCGAGTAAAGTTTAATTTAAAAGCCATAGGTTAATATTTTTGGTTTTAGAGAAAATGAATTTATACACATCATTCCTTATTTTGCATGCAGAAAAGAAACCTGTAATCTGATATTATCTTCTGAACACAAACAGTTCTTTCTTTTCTTAACCAAGTAATTCCTTTATGTCAGTAATAATGGTATTTCTTCTATGAAAATCTCACAGCTGGCACAAAATAAATAAATAAATTAGAATAAATGTCATGCTGCAATTTCAGAAGCGATCAAAAAGTTAATACTAATATATAATGTTGAAAACACCATCTTTGATTTCTGAATACTATCTGAAGAAAGCACAAGGAAATATTTCTTTCATCTATAATGAGCCTGAGAGAAAGAATTAAAAAAAGAAACTAGGAAACTGGCTGGAGTTCAAAAGAAATTAAACCCAGAGCTATGAGATACTGCAGGTTAATATGATTGAATAATAAAATTCCTCTCTCTCTCTCTCTCTCTCTCTCTCTTTATATATATATATATATATATATATATATATATATAAAGCTAATCTGTGGTATACCGTATTGGAATTTTTTCAAGTGCTGGCTGATGATCATGATGCTATTTCCAAGCTAAATTAAAAACCACTGTTAAATTTGTGTTTGTTAATATTGTAGTCCATAACCTTAGGGCTGGATTGAAAGGAGAGAAACTACATCATTGCAGGGCTGCTTCGTTTAGTGTGTATGGGAATGATTTTGTGGTAAATGCTGTTAGAGTGCTGGGGGGTGTAATCCTCTATTAAAACATTTTCATTTGGGAACCTTTAGCTGAACTCAAAGGCTGTAAGCAGAATTATATACAATTTATGTGAACACATCATTTAATCACAGGCTAAAAGACAGAACATACAGTTGAGACTATCGTACCACAAAGCCAATCATCATTAAGCTCACTTCTTTCAGTTAAGGCATCCAGTGAATCTCTGCAGGCCAGACGAGTTGTAAGGTTACAGATCTGTGATGTTCCATGATGCATACATCCTCAACCGCTCTGAGTTGCTGTCTTCCAGCATGGATTTTTTTCACACAGTAAAATAAACAAAATTAGCATTTTTTCCTCTAAAATTATTGAGCTAACAGTACCAACCCAATAACTTCATTTCTATCTTCATGTGTATTTTTTTTCTTTTTTTCTTTTTAATTATCTTGAATGTCTTCAACTTATATATTTTCATAACATTTCTCACTCTTTATTCTGGAATTCAGATCATCCACATTTAAGGCACTTAGATTGGCACAGATTCCCACTTTGTGACTGTGAAAGACAGAACTGTTTTTAGTTTATTGTCTCAAAGTTTGCTTTCGTGAGGCCTTTCTGATGATAAGACTCTGACAGGCAACTGCTAACTATCCAGGAGGGTGAATGGTGGGTGTTATCGTGCCATCCCTGCTTAGGACTGCAAAGATAAGCAGGAACAAGACAAGCAGTCTTTTTCCAGGGGTGCTGCTGGGAGGAGCAGACCCCTGCAGAAGGTGGTAAATCTTGTGTCAGGCAACAGAGACCTCCAACCCTTGCTGGCTTATCTGTGGGGCAGGAATGTCAGAAAAGTTAGTTTTAAATCTTCTTACAAAGAAGCGTTTGTTAAGAAGAAGAACCCCCACCGAAATGGGGGATAAAAGACCCTCGCTAAACTGGGGACTTTGGAGACAAACTCCCAAAGACACCTTTGACGGAGAATTCCCTGAGGGGGAAACTTCGTCGGAAGAACCCCCGGGACCGGCTTGCTGCGGAGCTCCCTGGCTGTCTTCCATCCCCCGCGGTGATCAGACGAGTTCCTGAGATCGTCGGACCTACTGTGTACCTCGCTGGACCCACGGTGGTGACTATCTCTTTCGCTCTCTGCAAAGACTCCTTGCTTACATTTCCTACTTTTTTCTATCGCCTACCTTCCCTTCCCCATCTCCCTAAAAATAGCTAGGACTCTAATAAACTGGTTGGACCAACATTTGAACCGTTGCTTCTTAATCTCACGCCGGGTATACACATATCAAAGAACCTTGCCTCCCTCCTACAAATTGGAGCGAGACAGTGACCAAAGGAACCAACAGTAGAGAAAAAAGAAAACACATCTCTTGCAAAGCTAGTAGCTTCCTTTTTATTCTGTTTGTATTTTTTCCTAGTTCTTTAGTCACAGGAAAAGCTAGGGGTGATGGAACCAAGCTACTCAGTGACATATAATCTACAGTTTATCTACAAAGTGGGATAGGTTTAGCAGGTGGATTGCAGTTTCTCAGAATTATCTCAGAAATGCAAACATACCCTCTGCACAGGATGCCCACATCAGACAAGGCGTGCAGTATGGCTTTGATCAGCATCATAGCCTCAAGGGAATGGGACAATTGTTGTATCTGAGTGAGGTATCCAAGCCCTGAGTGGAAAATGACTTCAACCAGTGGTAGTGCTGAACACACCCACAGTGGGTCAACAGGTGCTATTGACATCATTATTTAATTCTTTCTAATCTACAAGTTCATAATTCACTGGGGATCTTGGCTACATCACCACATCTAACTTCTCCATATCCAAAGTCAGTCAGCAGTTGCCACCTAATTTACAATTATCTCTTCTTCACCTGCACTAGATGTATGACAGAGATGAAAGATTGTCAACAGATGACCTGTACATTATTAGAGGAGAACAGATAAAGACTATATCTTTATGGTAAGCCTCCTATATATAACAATTAGCTGTGCTTTTTTAGTATTTCCATTAAATGACTGAGAAGTGATGTAGTCAAAGTCTTATTTATATTACTTTTCTTATAGGCTTCTTTCCACAGCAATCTCCCTCTAATGCCATCTAAGTTTAATATGTCTGTAATTCACCTTCTTCCTCTTTAGTGAATCATTATGCCATCCAGCTGGCATCATGATATGTGTCTTCTTATTGTTTCAAGGAATAATTTCAAGAGCTACAGAGAGAGCTTCAAGTTTTCTTCAAATTTAGGAGAATAATGGATGCATATGACTGAGCATAGGATGCCAGTATTGAAGAAAACAGAAAACAGTAGTAATGAATACTGCTAAGATGAAAACAACCACAGTGCTCAATCTGAAAAGGTTAGATTTTTTCCTCAGTGTGTCATAGAAGGGGCAGTTATTTGTTCTCCTTTGAACTCACAGACATAATCAAAAAGACATGGAGGGATGGATCACCAGCTATCACAACCCTACTCAATACATAAAATGGTAGTCTTGATCAGATGTGGAAAGAAGAGCAATTGAAATATTGCACCATAAAATCAGATGAAGAGCCTTCCCTTTTCTAATTGGTGAAATGTCTTCATATGCCCGTGTCTTCTGTGCAAGTGAGGGAAAGGACTATATCTCTGAAATCTACTGGATAGCCTGTTACTGTATGAGTATATTGGGAAGGATAGTATGGCTGCTTAATCAATACTTACAGTAATTATTTTTTAAATATTTATTCAATCTATGACTTCTTAACATTCTTACAACATCTTCCTCCTAGTTCTTGCCTCTTTTCACTCAGAGAGCACATCTGTCTCATCTCTAATGCTTCTCATCTCTCTTGCACTCAGGTTTATCAGCCTGTTTTAGTTTCTTTCTTATCATTTCTCTTGTCTTTCATCAGTAGGCACATTCTGTATAAAGAAAATATGGATAGAATAGACGTGTTGAACATATGAAAGGGCATACTGGGTCTAGGCAAAATTCAGTATTCTGTTTGTGAAATCTCTATAGGCAAATGTTGAGGAAAGAATATTAATAGAATAATAATGTTATTCCACAGTATTCTTTTATTATCCAAATACTTTTAAGTCAAGAGATTTTATTTATTTATTTATTTTAATGTACGATTTCTGTATGTTTCTATTAAACCTCAGCAGGCTATTATGTACTGTAAAGCCACTATGTATTTCTTTATCAGTGTTAGATTTTTATATATGCTGCAATTTGCCATCAAGTTCTAAGGTTGCACGTGGGCAGATATCCCCTTTGTTTATTTTGGTTCAGTTTAATTTGTTTTATTTGAGCTGGCATTGCAAACTATTTGTTTTGAGGAAGATTCTTGAGAGCTAGAACAGATAATGAGACATGACTGTAGCACGCCAGATTTAGGATTTGTAAAAGAAATGTGGGAATAAAATTGTAGTTTTAACTTCTAGATTGTTTGAGAATATTGCTTGAAAATCTTTTGTAGCTTATCCGCCCTCTTACTGTGTTGAATCTACTTACTGATGTATCTTTGAAACTGTTTTCTATGAGGGCATGAGGCATACAGGGAAGCCATCTCCTCCTGTCTTATCTGCCAGAAGAAAAATAAATATTGTAATAATTACAGTTAACCTTCTAAGCTGTATCATGTTTACTGTTCTCATTTTTCTTTTTGTCTTTTGCTATCAGTCAGTGTATTGTGACTAATTCTCATGATACAGTGCTGTAGCTGGGAAAATGATGGTGTGAATTTTAATGAGGATTTAAAAATTATCGATAAATAATTTGTTTTTCCTGTTCTTAAGATTCCCTAAGGCAAAATACATAATGAATGAAAGCTGACTTTAACTGGCACAATAGTTGAGACAGTTCTTCCTCAGAAGCCTCACTTAAATGCCATTGCATTTGACACTGCAGTATACAAGTTGGAGAAGCATTGGTCAAAGTCAGCCATACAAACCACAGCTGTAATGAATAAGTTTCACATTAACACCAGAGTGTGTTACTGCAGTAATTTGTAAATGACAGCAATTAGTACATCATGCTATTAATTCCTGTCATTAGTCTCAATGTACAACAGCCGAAAAGCAGACATTTGCATGTCACACAGGTCATCCTTTCTGAAACAAACTCCTGAACTTCACTCTAGCATGAAATTACTATGTTTAAGTGTTAACACATGGGAATTTTAAAAACCTCATGTTGAACTGTAGTTTCTAACATAATATGTCTTGCTACCTTTTCGGTGGCAACAGCAGGCCTGTTATGCCTTTTGAACAGCACTGCTACACACTTCTATGCATGCAAAGGAAAGAGAAATTCTATATTCCAACACTCGCTGTAGTACAAATGTTCCCAATTTGCAAATGAATCTCTTTAAGTGTGAATGAGCTCAAGTTTATCTGTGTTCTGTGCATCCTAGCAGGGATACATGGAAATTTCTAAGCTGAGGTTATTTATTGGTTGTAAAAGAAAAAAATAAAAATAAAAAAAAAAAATCCTTGTCTGGAAGTAATGCTTTCTCGATCTAAGCATGATACTCCTTCAATTGACTTTCCTGTGTTGCATTCTGTTAATGGAAAAGTCAAAAGTTGTTAGTTGTAATTCAAGTCTAAAACTGAAATGAAGATTGGCTGTCCCGATCATTTCTGGAGGAAATAAATGCAAACATTTTTTGATACATTTATTGTTATTTAAATGGTTTTGCAGTGCTCTTTTGTTTTTTGTGTTTTAAGCAAGAAAGAAACAGTATTTCAAGAGAATGTATTTCAAGACAATATATCTATTAACTTAAGAGTAATTAGACTTTCTTCCTCTGGTCTTGGAATCAGCAGTAAGTGTTTCCAGCTTATTGATGTTAAGAGTTTACATAAGCTTCTCAAAGACCTCATACAAAAAAATATTCAGCATCTAGTTGACCTGTATGTTGGAAAAGACAAACAAAAGAAAATCCCGATTGCTATTGGCTGAGTAGAACACTTCAGAATATACAAATACAGTCACATGCATAAGTATTACTTTAACAGATAATTCTCATTTCTCTTGTTTTTGATAGCCACTGATGACAAACCTCTCTGGGTTATCTTTTTGACTGCTCAGAAACTTAGAGAGGTTGCTTATTACTTACAGTAAAAGAAAATGTAATGAGTCCAGTGGAAAATTTACATAGACCATCTACTATCTTCATTACACTACTACTACTGCTAATTTTACTTACAACTCAAACATTCTTTTTATTATTGTTTTTCTGTATTACTGTTTCAAAGATGATAAATAACACACACACTAGCCCAAGTAAGCTTTGCAATTAGAAAGAATGTCACAAACTAATAATGAAATAAAAGAAGAGTACACGTAGTGGTAAAACTTTTCCTTCTTCATTTTTATGTTGTAAAAATGAAATAAATGGAAGACATATTTTTAGATTTTATATTCAAGAAAATATTCAGTAAATAAAATGTTCAAAACCAGATAAAGTGGTGTTTTTGTTCTGTTGTTGTTTTGTTTATTTGCTTTTTAGCTCATTTGGTTTTCATATATATATATATATATATATATATATGTATATATATATATATATATATAGTTTGTTTCAGTGTAAACAAACTCTCGTGCTCCATTACAGCTTTGCTAAAGTTGGTACTCAGGACAGATACACACTACCTAAACCTTTAACAAATATACTTATTCATATTCATTAGTAAATCTGCAATAGAAATATTCCTTCCAACAGCTGCAGGATGGTGACTGGTCCCAATTGTTTCAGAGTGTGGAAATAAAAAGTAATAACAATTGAAAAAACATTATAAACTAGGATGTACAAAAGCCACATGGTTTTGAACAAGGAAACGATTCCACTACCACACAAACAAACCTAATAGTTGTTCATTTTCTAGGTGAGAAAGTTCAACATTAATTTTAAATTGAAATAGCTTTTTTAGCAATATGAATATGTTAGAGCATTCCACCTGTGCACCTTTGCAAGTTCTTCAAAAGTAAACACAGTGGATCAATTACGTATAAGTGATGCACTGAACCTGTCCTTTGAGGGAGCAGAATCATACTGAAAAGCAATTTCTCCAATACAATGAAAATGGAAAATTGATTTACAGTCTAAAGGTGTCAGTTCTTATAAATAGAGTCATTACAAGGATCTATAGAATCTCAGATCAAGGAGGAGAGGACTGAATGAAGGAAGAAATAACACTTCAGTATAAATGAAGTATAATTGTTCAGTCAATACTTTACTTAAGTATTTAGGTAAGATTTCATTATGCATCAATCAAACCACTTTTTACAGACAGCGTTGAACTCCATAGTAGGGAAACAGTTGCTCAGAAAAGAGTTGAAAGGATTAAGTCACTAAAATGCACTGAATTTGATCATCCTAATGAAGGGTATTTAACACCCAGGAATATCATCCTTTATGTTTCCTCTTCTCTCCTCTCAACACATTACTTTTTTGTCAGCAAAGAAGATGCCAAGGTGGGCTGGTTGCTAGGAGGTGATTTTTAATTCCAGGTGTTGTTGCAATACAGCAGGTATTTCATTCTAGGTATGAAGTAGCTGCTGATAAGAGCAAAACCTATGAAATGAATAACGCAGAATTCAGTCTCAAAGCACTTTGTGCAAATAGACATTTGCCTACAGGATCATTCCCCAAGCATCAATATAAAATTTTTTAACTGGTTCAAGCAGCCGTCCTCCTCCATTCAGGAAGAGAATAGCAGTAACACAATGTGGTTTACAGCATAATAAAAAACATGCAAATAAAAAACAAGTAATGGGAACAGACATGACTGCTGTTTATAAATACCTCAGGAGTGAGATGGACAAGAAAATGCCCGGGAGGAGAAATGCCATTTAAGCTAAAGGATTGTGTTAGTAAAAGGCAATGAATAAAATTAGACTAGAAATTAGAAGATTTCTAACTATTAGAAGAGTTGAAGTGTGTAACAAACTCCCATGGGGCTTAGAGAGAAAAATATCTGATAGTTTTTAAGACTGATCTAAAAAAGTTTGTGAAATGAATTAGAGAATAGCAGGAGATTGTGCTAGTTTGCCCAGATCATTTCCAGTCATATGTCATACCTTAATAAGCACTATAAAGAGATGAACTGCTATTTACTGAGTGACACCAATCTCCATCTCTTTCGGTTGGCTGGAAATAATATGTTAACTAGGAAAATATATGACATTCACTGAATAATTTTTTGCTCACAGTTTGAAACGCTGAAATGAAGGATAATTTGATCTCATGGGCCTATTTCCTAGGTACGCCAATCATGTATTTCAGAAAAAGATACATAAATAAACTGAAGATTATAACTATCACTCTGGCTAGGTATTATTATGTGAGGGTAGTGAATCACACAATTCATTAAGAGTTCCAAAAGAAAGTACAACCCTGTCTAATCTTCTCACTTTTTTTTTTTTTTCTTTTCAAAATTCTTTGAAAGATCATCTGCATAGCATGTATTAAAAATCCTAATGCAAAACTTAAATTACTGCTGAAATGATCAGAGACATGAATGGAGTTTTCATTCCACTTGGAGTTTCTCATGCTGTTTTTCTATTGCATATCCTAGCTGTTGATGCAAGCATATGCAAACCTGATTCAACAACTCCATAGTGCTGTGCTAGATGTACACGAAAAGCCTTGGCATTTAGTTTTTATAATAGATGTATTAAACAAGAATTACTCGTGTGATACTGTCATCTGCAGTAATATGTAGCAAGTAACAAAAAGCTATTCAGAAGTGATTCCCATTTTGAATGTTTGATAAACAGATAGCAAATGCACTTTAGGTGATGGTACTAGTCCATGGTGCTACTGCAAAATCAACTTAAATAGAAAAGCATTTGATGAAATTTTAACAATAATAAAATTGTTATTGTGGGGTTTACAAAAAAACAAAACAAAACAAAACAAAACAAACAAAAAAACCAAACCAAAACAACAACAACAAAAAAACCCAAAACTTTAAAAGCCAGTAAATGATCTCATAGGAACCACCATGCAGACGTTATGCAATGAAAAGCACAGATACTTTAATTAATCATTGTCATCTTTTTCTTTTTTTTTTTTTTTTTTTAATTGGACTTCAGTAGAAAGATGGTCATCTGAATCTCTTAGATTATTCGTCAGTGGCATTAAAACTTTACCACCATTTTCAATCGATAATGTTGTTAATATTTAATAGTGGGAGCTACCCACAGATGAAAACACGTGTACCCAATTGTTCTACATGTAGTACAGATACCAAAGTGCCCAAAGACAGTTTTGGACATGGGGAAAAAAAATGGCAAACCTAACCAAGAGGAAAAAAATCCTCATTCTATTGCAAAGTGAAAAACTCTGTTTAGCCACTTAAAGAGAACCTTTATGCTGAGAATCTCGGGGCTAAGAGCTGCTGTTATAAAAGAAATGTTGATGAAGGGAAAAATAAATATTAGTCTTCATTTGTAAAGTAGGATATGTGCCCATAATGCACAGTACAGAAACACCAGAATTTAGGATTCTCCTTTCTTTAAAGTTAGAAACACGCAGCTGTGCTTTGCTTTTTTTTCCTTTCTTTCTTTCCTTCTTTCTTTCTTTCTTTCTTTCTTTCTTTCTTTCTTTCTTTCTTTCTTTCTTTCTTTCTTTCTTTCTTTCTTTCTTTCTTTCTTTCTTTCTTTCTTTCTTTCTTTCTTTCTTTCTTTCTAAATTCATTCATGTTTTTTTTTTTTTTTGTTTTGTTTGGATTTTGATTTGTTTTGGTTTTGCTGCATTGTGATAATGTGTCAAGTGGAGAAGAGAACAGTAGAACCTGGGGCAGCCCAGATAATGCTATGCTCTGGTCAATGAAAACTATTCACTTTTAGAATACTGTTAAAAATGAGTCTTTCTCCTTGGCGAGTGTTTAACATACAGATGAATACAGATGATAATTTAAAAAAACAGGTTGAGATAATAACTTAAACCTACTTCAATGTGTTGTCTCTTTGCTTCTTGGTTGTTTGCTTTTGCTTTGTTTTCTAAGACAGAAGCATATCTCTTCTATTTGAGAGGTTCAGTTCTGCACATCTACATTTCAGTCCCTTACAGGGCTCAGTTAGAGGAGCACTGCATTTCTGTGTCAGCACTGAACTTAACAAAAGTAGAACATTTCTAGGATTCTGGGGATGTGCAATTAAGGATATACTTGAAAACAGACTAGGAAAAGTTAAAGAGAGCTATACTTAACCTAGTTTGTTAAGTATGTTAAATGGCAGAAAGCCATTTGGAGAGTACAGCAAACTGGGATTTTGGCACTTAAATTGTTTTTGTTTATTACATACATCTTTGAACTCAGCATTCAAAACCTCATTTAGAGGAAGACACAATTCTTACCTTCCTCTTCCAGTTTAACATTTCAAGTCACTTCTTGCACTTCCTCAGTGCCAACATAAACAAACAAGACAGCACAGTCAAATGGGTTTACATGGCATTGGAGCTAGAAGTACTATTACTTCCTTAAAAGCATTGTGGATTTGGTGAACATCACATGAGTTAGATGTATGGGCTCATACATCTAACTGATGTCACTGGAAAAGTTGGAAAGGTACACTCATTTAAACTCCAGGAAAGACTGAGCATTTATTTCTCACAACACTGTTACAGTATCACAGTATCACAGTATCACAGTCTCGTGTGGGTTGGAAGGGACCTTAGAGATCATCGAGTCCAACCCCCGGGATTCGAGCCTCCTGTGTAGCAGAGCGGCACTTCTACCACTTGCTCCACAGGGGGGTTTCGAACCCGGGCCGCCAGTGTTGTAAAGCAGCATTCCTACCACTGCGCCACCAGAGGTGCCCATTAGAGCATTAGATGCTGTCTGTTCTACCTTCACCATTTTGTGGTATCTTGACTATTAGATGTTACTGAGAAGATCATTCTATACTAACTTGCTAAGTAGCTGGAGAAATCTATTGGTCAGAAAAAGTAAATATCAAAGTATTGCTTCTGCAGAGGAGCTAAAATGCCCATTTTGACTCTGTGTCTAGGTGAGCCCTGAAAAATGGAAAAAAAAAACCCAGGATGTTTCGTCTGTTTAACAACTACCACCTCGTTGCATTAAAAAGAGGCCTTAAAGTTAATTAAATAGTGTTGTAAAAATGATGCCAAGTTATTTATTAGACATTCTGTAAGGTGATTATTCCTAACACATGGGTGAATTTTCCATAAATGAAGAATTGTTGAGAACTTGTTAAGAAAAATAAAGTCTGTGTTTTTCCTTTTTTGTTTGTTTGTTTTTAATTAAGCTAAATTGTGGACATGAAAAAATAAGCTACAACATTCAGCAACTAAAGAAAATAATTATTTTGGTTTGACATTACTAGGATAAACGTTTGTGTATCTAATTTACTGTAATGAGCAATTAATGACTAAAACATAAAACATTCAATAACAAATATATATATATATATATATTGGGGAATCAGAACTGTTTGGTTTCCAAGTTACATAAGTAACTCTGTAATGTTTATTTGCCTTCAGGTCTAATTACAAAGATGGAATATATTGCTGCTGAGACATAATCAGTTTAACATTTTTATTTTTAATATCAGTTTGGGTATTTATTTCAGTTTGTGGTAACATTCCCAGCACTTCGAACTACTTACTTTCTTGCATAGTTAATTTTTCAACAATCCTTTTTAATTTCAAGATATATTTGTCCTTAAAATTTGTCTAATTACTGAAGGAAATAAACAAACAACCAACCCCCCTAGTATCCCTTAATGCTCCTAAGACCTCTCTAACAATCAATTTACAATTAATTGCCTCAAAGTGTAAGCATCATGACTAAGTTGTTAAACACTGACAGACTGCGCAGAGGCTGCAGAGTTTCTGTCCTTGGGGTTATACTAAACTTGGCTGGACACAGTCCTGGGCAACCAACTCAGCAACGGAGCCATGCCAGCTTTGAACCTAGAGATGAATTCAGCATGATCACAGAACCTTAGAATGGTTTATGTTGGAAAGAACCTGTAAGATCATCTAGTTCCAGCTCCCCTTGTCATGGGCAGGGACACCTCCCACTACACAAGGTTGTTCAAAGCCCTGTCCAATCTGATCATGAACTCCTCCAGGGATGGGGAAACACACAACTTCTCCAAGCAACCTCATCCATTGTCTCACCACTCTAATAGTAAAGAATTTCTTCTGAATATCTAATCTAAATCTTACCTCTAGTACTTTTAAGTCATAGCACTTTATCCTATGACTACACATCTTTATCAGGACCTAGATTTCTTGCAAGTCCTCTTCATAGGAGGCTACAGTGAGGTCTCTCCAGAGACTTCTCTTTTCTAGGCTGAGCATTCTATCTTCACAAGAGACTTTTTCTCAGCCTCTGATTATCGTCATGACCCTCTTCTGGATTTGTTCTAACAGATCAACATCCTTCATAAAGAGTTAGACTAAAATATTAGCATTAACTTTGGGGAAAAAAAAAGTGACACAACAACCTTTTAGCTTTACAGTTACAAATAAGATATGTGTTTTACATGTACAGAATATATCCAAAAAGTAAATTTTATGTTTTTGAACGAATATGTATAAATAATTCTTTTTATATAAACATTTCTTATAAGCCTGGGTTTAAAATTCCTGGCATGAGGAAAATTTCTCTGTAAACTTGTATGGTATCTTTATATAGCACTGTGAACATAAAACTTCTTCTTAAGCTCATTAAACTTTTCAGTGGTTTCAAGTAACTGAAAAGGCATGTGTTTGGCTATGATGAGAAATGTATTTGCAGACAGTGGTTTCCTGATATTATGTTCCAAAAGAGGCAGAATGATTAGAGAAAAAGAATGCCAGTAATATCACCTGGACAGCATTTGGACTACAGACAACATTACTCGGTGAGCTATGAGCAACCTGATAGAGCGTCAGTATCTTTAAATCCATAAAAATAACAATCATCTGAAACAAGGCCATAGACTGCAAGGAACAGTAAGAAAGAAAACTTTCAAATAAAAGTATTTTTGAGCCTTTAAACAGCTGAGAATGGAGGCATTCTAGTTTCTTGAATCACATGATATCTGTTTTGTAGTTCAAAAATATCTTTAAGGAAATATTTCATGTTACATACATTAGGAACAGACTGTGCATTCAAGCTCCAGGATACTGTAGGGTATGTGCCAACTGCAGCTTCCAGAGTAAAAAGCTTCAAGTTAGTATGAATTTTATGCAAGCAATAATGAAAAACTGGACATTGCATGGTATTCAAATGTATTAAGGCATCAAAACAATTAATAGATCCTCTAATAAATATTTAAATTGATTTATCATCATTCCCAGTAAAATCATCTTCTGGATTAAAAACCTGTTCTGAAATATGTAACAGCTGGTGATAGCATGAAATTCACTGCAAAACCATCATTATTTTCAATATAATTAGTTATACAAATGACTAATATTATGTTCTGAATTAAATACTTTGGCAGCTGTAACTAAATATACATCTTAGATTTATTTTCTATTTATACTGAAATCACTGGAAGCAGAAATTCCCTGTCAGTTTTATGTGGAATCTTTAAGAAGTCAAAAGCAAGAGAAAGTTAATCAGATCCTCTGAGTGCTTTTCTAAAAATATAGCATATTATCCTTAGTGTGTAGACTATAATTCTTACTCAAAGCTAATTGTTGGTAGACTAATTCCAGCTTCCATCTTAACTGTGGCAACACTTCATTTTAAATTTTGGATTATTATGTTTGGATTAATTAAAGCACACTGAAATGTAATTAGAAGGAAGTAGAAGTAGAATATAAATACTTGGGAATACCTCGAAATTCTCAGCACATTTAATAACAAAGTCTGATGTGTAAAAAATTATATTCTCATATTTACATAATTTGTCCACATGCTTATATACAAGCTTATGCAAATATATATGCATAAACACATAATATAAAACATAAAACTTCAATTCAATGATATTTTAAAATACTATGATTAAAATGTTTAACTAAAATGTAAAAGTTACTTCCCAGTACAGTGGTTAAATGGTGTCATTATATAATGTAATTAATGGATGTTTTCACAGACCTGGAAAAAAATCAGTTTGAGTGGAAGGTCTTGATACTGTTTCTAAATGGGACAGTTGTGGATTTAACAAATGGACTACTTGGTGGATCAGGAATTAGCTGTATGGTTGCACTCAAACAGATATGGTGATTCTCCCCCTCTACTCTGCCCTCATGCGATAAATCCTGCTGTACTGTATTCAGCACTGGGCTCCTCAGCGTAAAAACTTTTATTCTCAACAAAAACTTTTATTCTCATTTAAAATAGGCTGGGTCACATAACTGGTATTAGAAACACTAGAGCCCAAGCTAAAGACATGTGAAACCCTTGAGCACCCTCATGGAAGAGACAAGGAAGTGCCACATACAAGCTGTGTTTGCCATTTTGGATAACAATATCTAGGAGAAATCAGCATATGCCTCGCTCTTACGTGTAGTTTTAATACTACTTAATTATCCCAGAAGCCTGGGACCAGCTTTGTCTACTCCTTGAGTCTGCAAGCCTTCCCTGCTTCAAAATGAGGGAGAACCTGCACTTCTCACGAAAAGAAGCAGGAGCAGGGCAGAAATACGACAAGGACAGAGCTGCCTTGTACAGGTAATTTCCAGCTCTAGACCTTCTGGGAGGAGTTATGCAGAAATACAGATTATTTTAAGTATTAGGGATAATTATACTCTTGTTGGCTTAGGTAACCATTTGCTTAGAAAAAAAATATTCTAAGAGTCTCTTAATTTAAAAGAAGAGGTAATCCTGCTTGGGAATGATAAGGACCAAAGTCTTAATCAGCTCTGCAGTGGTAGAGAGCTTTGGGACAGAAAGGATTAACTCACCTGCTTTATTTCAAGCTGACTAAGCCAGCAAAAGAGCTCTCTAGAGAGCCTGCTTACGTAATTGAAGGTCTAGCATCATTTAAGTGCTGGACTTAAGTCAGCTGTGTTACGTCTGTCAGGTACCCACAGCGAAGTTCAGGCAGGACAGACAGCTAAGTGTGCAAATTGCACTTCATCACATTCTGTTCTCAGCATCTGCCTAGGGTTTCAGCTACACTAAAAAACAAGGTATTTCTTCTCACTGAGGATAACTGTAAGGAAATACATCAGTTATTGTATACACATCACTGCAAATAGGAAAAACTCTCCTATCTCTCTTTATATAGTCCATGACAAAACACACGTAAGGTGAAGAATTTCATGTAGGACTCAAAACACTATTCTGCATTAAAGCTTAATAAAAAATTACAAAATGGGATCAAATTTGTGTGTAGGAAAAGATGGTAGCAAGGTTGAAATATTGCAAAGTTTACATCAGGTAGCATATTATATTGAAAATATTTCAAAGATATTAAAGACTAAGAGGAACTTTTCCACTCTAGACAATATTTTTTATCTTTAGCGTTCTAAGCTATAATTACAAAACAGTTTTACTTCTCCTCTCACATATCTTTTTGCAGTCTTCAAGTGAAAAGTTTAAATAAGCAGATTGCTGCTTGTCTATATATGCATCAGAGAATGCACTTATTGTCATAAATATTAGGCAACACATCTACAGCATAGATGGAAAGTGAAAATGAGAATAGATACATCTCAAAATTTAAAAGTGAATGTAGTGAATTATTAATGGATCAAAAATCTTAACTCATAAAAGCCGATTTTTATGTGAATACATAAATACACTGTGATGAGTCCAGTTTGCATTTGTCATCTCTATTTTCTAAAAATGTTCACCAAAATATTACAAGATCTGGCTCTATCAATATTTTTTCACTGTTCTTTATATTGAAATGAAACACACTGCTGTATTTTTTTTCCTCCTGCCTGCTCAAAACTCCTATTTCAACAGAAAAATATTAAAATTATGCTTTACTTACTTTAAATAAGTAATTTTTTATTTATATATGTATGTACACTGTAAGCATCCAATTTCTCCACAAGGTGGAGCTCAATTACAACATTACAAGTAACATCTTGGAAAGTGGTTGGCCCTTTAAGATTCCCTTGTAAAGTAACCGTCAAATCTAAGAATGGTAAAACAGTCCTATTCTTATGGATATCAGAAATGTCTGCAGAAAACTCTACTTGTATCCTACAGTGGTTAATCCAAAACCAGTGTGCAAGTTGTAAATTTTAGTTTTAAGCCTCAGACATTCTTTTGTTGCAATAACAATGTTTTACTAATATTTCATATTTAGGCCTGGAATCCAGTACTTACATAACAGAAGAATGTAATGCTCTGCCATTCAGGGAGAGTTCTGTGCTGTGTGAATACAGTGTTTGTATATTTCACCATTTAGAAAAGGAGCTTGGCTGTTTATATAAAACCAAAGTACATCAGAATTACATCCTTAAAAACATGAATCACTTAGAATTTTCCTCTCAGTGCTGTACTTTATTAATGGTAAAAACAAGGGTTGCTGTGTTTCCCCATAATAATTATTTGACTGTCTGTCTATTGAGAGGTGTCTACACTGGGTTAGCTCTCCCTATACAGGTAGCTCACACAAGAAGTGCAGTCTTCCATAAAAGTACCTGAGAATCAAGGAATCACAAGTTGGATGGAAATGTCTTATGAAGGCCTTTGGGCCATCCTCCTATACAGTCAAAGCAAGGACAACTTCATGTAGGACTCGTTAACAGTACACTCAGCTTTGTTAAAGACAATGTGTGCTGTCCTGGTAAGTACACAGGCTATGTATTTCCTGTATTTGAATATAATGTTTAGTGGAAACATCCATTTTTCAGGTATAAAGCAGAGTGTTGGCACACACCTATTATGTGAAATACCAAGCAAATGTAAAATCTGTGGAATTAGGTCAAAATGAGATGAAAAGCTTTTAAGTTTCAATTTTAAAAAATCATCCAAAAGCCCACCCTGATAAGTAAGCTGCTTTGGTACATCTTCCATGGAAGGAATATTATAGACAACAAGATTTTTGTATCATGGCAATTGTGTCAGCTATAGGAAGTTTAGGAAGTAGAAACCAGGTATAAGTAAGGAAACCTCATTCAGCATTGTAACAAACTTTAAAATGGCTGAATACATCATGACTTAAGTTCAGCATCGTACATTTTTGGCTGTTGGATTAGTTTGCTTCTACGAGCACTGTTTGTGAGATCTGGTGTAAACCGGATCCAGAAGCATGAGCAAGCTTAGTCATCCCTTTCCTCCTTCCTTGAAACATTTTGCTGGCTCTCAAATGTTGCAGAGCTTTCTACCAGCTAGCATCCAAAGGAATAATTAAATAAAGTAAGTCACCTTTTCACAACATTGCATCTGTGTTCTTTACCAGCCCTATTTCACTGAAAATTTATAGGTCTGTCACCTAGGGCTTACATATATACGAATATATTCATTTTCATTCTGAAGGAATATCTATGGTCCTCTCACATTTTACTTTTAGATCTGTAGCTCTTACATCTCTACAGGCTCATTGTTCTTACCTTTTTTCTTTTCTTCCCTTTGTTTTTCTCTTTCCTTTCAAACAAATGCATCAGTCCAACACAGTCCATCTACCTTAATTTTGTAATCACACCTCTGATATTTTATTTCCTTTACTATTTCTATCCTGCTTGCTGATTAAAACCATCTCACTTTTCTGCACCGTACTGCTCATGCATTGGTCCTACAATTTCTGTGTCTGCATCCACTGTTTTACTTTTCCTCTCTTTGAACATTTCCTCCACTGAACAAAAAATAGCAAAATATAATGGAATGAAATCAGTGTTGTATGCTGGATTTGCTACCACTGAATTTCCAGTTTACAGAGACCTGGATCCTTTCATCTAATCCTTGCATCTTTGCAGCTACCCACTGTACACCAGATCAGGCTGTTGGTGTGGAAACACCTTTACACTCTCTCAGTTCTTCTTTCATTTTTACCATTTGCAGAAAGTCTCCTCATTTCTCCACCTACTGTAATATACCATCACTGCAAATCAGAAATCAGATTTCAGGTTCCATCTCTTCTTCTTCTTTCAGCCTTCTGCACTTGTCCTTGGCTCCTCTGTTAATGATCCATTTAGTTCCCTTTCACTGTCTGTTCTGTTGTTATTTGCTGTGTTGCTTTTCTTCAGCTCTCTGACTTGCCAATATCTCTGTCCTTTATATATATATATTTTTTTTCTGATTCCTCTCCGGCTTGCTTTTCCTTGTTCCAGCTACCAGCTAATCTCTTTCATCACTGATCATTCAGGTACACCTTCTTCACTTGTGATGTCGCAAAGCAATTCCTTTTGACAGCACTGACAAGTGCCTTATGATTACACATTTTTGGAATTTCTTTCATTTCTTGAGATGAAGCAGATATGTATTTTTTTAATATGCATATCTACATAGGCTTTACAAAATACTTTCTCTCTCAATTATGGAGATCAGTGATGAGCATGTTCCTGTATGATACATAAAACATGTATCCTGTAGGATACATGAAACATGTTTTCTGCTTCTATTTTTGATGTAGATCACTCTCTACTGCTATCTGATTCTGGAAAAGGAGGTATTTCACAACCCAAACACAAAGGATTTTACAGATCCTTAGGGCAAGGAGCAAGGATATCAGTCTCTGCACTTGATGTATCCATTATATAATAAAGGTCAGAGCACATAAATATTCTCTTTTACTCTAAGGTTAGTGTTCCATTACACCATTTTTTTTCCTCCTATCCTCTACTTATCACATCCACAGTGGGGTATTTAATTTGCTAATGTTAGGGAGAACAGCTTTGAAGATGTAGATATCTTTATTTATAAAATTTAGCACATCATAGAATGCCTTACTATGTGTTATACCAAAGAATACATCACAAAATAAATGGCATTTTTTTCACAGAAAATAGGAAATCTGGGTAAGAATAAACTCAAGATAGAAAATAAATTAATTGCAGAAGAACTCAATTGGCTATGGGATAAAGTTGAGCTCTGATCTGTATATTATCTTTAGATAGCTAATTCTTAGTGAACATTACAGAGAAAACTAAACTAAATTCCACTAGTTGCACTGGATTCATGCCCAAAAGTTAAGAAGTTCAATGCTTAGTTCAAATCTGAGGGTTCACTTTTTAAGTTAAGCTTTGTCTGAAATTATTCAGAAGACATAACTGAAGACGATATACAATTAATTCCACATCATGCAGTCAATGAAAGAGAAAGCTATATTACAGAAACTGAAGAATAAGAACAGAGATATATGCTCTTTTAAAGTTTCATGAAGTTTTGAAACAGACTCAAGTTCTAAGTTGTCCAGTTAGCAGGGAGTGAAGTAGATACTGCTGTATCATTTAATAGATAATAAATAATGCTGTTATCACTTAAAAGTAGTCAGAATATATTAATTAGCTCACAGATGGTGCATTTGGTTGATATAGGGGGCATATGTAAATAAAGAGGAGGATAACTATATATATTTTTTAAGTTTCAAAACAAACAAAAATTAAAAAACACCTACACCTTATAATAAATTATATATTTTTAAAATTAAATGTATACAACTGAGCAAGTGAACACAAAATTATTTTTAAGTAGTTTATTAAATCTACAATTGCTCACATGCTACTGTTAAACTTACTGTGGCAACATTCATACGTTGTATGACTATACACCATCACCTGGATAAGTTAAAACTGTAAGAAAAATATATTTTTAGCTTCAAATAGTGTCAGTGTGGAAAATCACTTTATTTTTAACCATTTCTCTATCTTTCTGTTCTTGTCTTTTCCGTGTCAAAAACAAAACAAAACAAAGCAAAACAACAAAAAACAAACAAACTAACTAAAAACAACACCAGAAGAATCAGAGAAGAATGGGATTCAAAATCAAATAAAAATTAACTTTAAGCATAGCAAGATCTTGAATTCCATCTGAGGAACAGAATATTTTTGATTCGCTGACAAAGTTTTAGTCATGAGTGGGAATAGGCATAATTTGATCTTAATGGAAGATCAAATGCTTGGTTGCAGGTGGGTAAATAGCCCTCAAGTTCACATTTTACCTTACAGAAAGCCTGTGTCAAACTCCATTTCATATTTGCCAAAACAAACAAAATCAACAAAATAATAACAAATGGAAACAAAAGTACCTTTGACAGTACATTTTAACTTGGGCTAATAAACAGAGTAGTGTGAAGCTCCTTAGTGTTAGAAATAGGAATGAACAGAGGTAATCTCCTAATTTTTTCTCATCAACATACATAGATTTTGTTGGCAAAAGTCTTGGTTGCATTTGTTACTCCACACTTGTAAAACCCAGAGTTTGATGGAAAGAGGCTGTAGGAGGGGAATGGTGTAGGAAAGGAAGATGGAGAGTCACAGGGTAGCCTGTACTGTATCTCTGACAGACAGAGTGATACCCAATTATTCATCATTTTCAGCAGCATAGCAATTCTCCAGCATTTTGCATTGAGTCAGCTGGTCTCTCTGAACTACCTTGATTAACAAGCACCCACTTAGACCCTGCTAGAGCTGGAACTTCCCAAAGCAGTGGGGAGAGCTTGCTCTGCTCATTAGATTTGTAATAATCTGAAATGTATACTTCTCAGCAGGCCTCCAATTGCTTTTGCTAAAAGTGTATGAATAAAAATAATCAGAAATCACACTGACCTTTTATTTGGTCATTGTTTATATTGATTTTATATGCTTATAAAATGTCAAAATCATTTGTTTGGATCACAGAACAGCAAATGGTAAGGAGTAGAAAATAGAAAACAGAATCCATTCCTCTTTCAGTTCTCATCCTTGCTGTGCTATGGCCTCCTCTGTGGCTGCAGGGGGATGGCCTGCTGCTTGGTGGGCCTCTCTGGGCTGCAGAGAGCTGCTGCTATGTGCCTGCAGCTCCTTCTGCACTGCCAGCACTGGTGCTGGCAGGGCTACTCTCTCATATCCCTCATCCTTCTCACCCAATTGCTGTTCCATGGCATTACATCCTTATATCAGCTCTACCAGCATTGCTCACAGCTCAGCTCTGGCAGCAGTGGGACTCTGTTGGAGCAGCTGGAGCTCTGATCTGACATGGGGCAGTGCTGGGCTTTGTTCACAGAGGCTGCCCTGCAGCACCCCCAGTATCAAAGCCTTGTCACCTAAGTGACAGTAATTTAGTTGTTCTTCAGTTTTGATGTGAATTGAACTCATTGTTCACAATAAGACAAATTCTCATTGATAATACACATAATTAATAAATTATAATTGAGCATTCTCCAAGAAAAATTAGGCGAAAGTCTCCTAGTAAAATGTGTCATGAATTCCATGAATGTAGCAGGGGATTCCAAGGATGTAATAGTATTTGGAGAGTTTATATACTTCTTTCTTCAGTATAGTAATAGCAGATGCTACTGGCTTTGGTTAGATATGTTTCAAATGTAAGATCAGTCTTCAGATGATCAAAAAGCTGAAAATACAAGTCCTTTCTACTGCCTGATTTTATCAGCATGATAACTTTTTCCTCTGTGATTTCATTCTTGGCTTGTCTGCATTCAGTACTACCTACTGCAGAAACAGAGCCATCTTCCCTCATAACACTTATTCCCACGTGAATAACAGTAAAAACAGTAAATAATTCTGTAAATCAGAGAATTACTGAATGTTTTTTTTTAACACTTATTCCCACGTGAATAAGTGTTAAAAAATCATTCAGTAATTCTCTGATTTACAGAATTATTTACTGTTTTCTCTACTTTTACTGTTGACTTGGGGTTTTGCTTGAAAAATTGAACACTGAATAGACATACCCCTTTCAGCCATGTGGAAAAATATAAATAGAAATATATGTAAATAAATGACTACTGAAACAAATAGCAATTGATCTGATTGTTTCCATTATATGAAAAAAAAAAATAAAAATTAAAATGATGTTGTTTAGTGAATGAAGTAGGAAAATCCTTCTTGTTTTTATGTTCAGATTATATATTAAAAAAATATATTGTTTGTTACTTGAGAGCTCAGTGTATGGAGTAAACATGAAATAAGTACATAGTGTTCAGAAGCAGTGCTTCTGTTAGATGTATGAGTGCTGCTCTGGAACAAATGGCTTCTGTTTCACAATGCTGGCCCATGATATCAGAGGCAGATGTTAGCAGAATAGCAGTAGAAACTGAACCTTCCTGTCATTATACCATTGCATGTTGTTGCTGTGTGATGGCAGATAGCAGCAGAGGGGCAGTCTGACAAATGGGGTCTGACATGGAAGTGTTTTTGAAGCAAAGGTGGAATTAAATACCTCCATGCAGAAAAAAAAATGGTACCTGTTGATATTCATCAACATTTGGAGACCAAACTGGTTGAGAGCAGTGAGGTGCTGGGTGATGCATTTCTGCAGTGGTGACAGCAACTGTGTGTCACTTCTGCTGGTGCAGATAGTTATGAGTGCAGCATACAGGCTCCCATTCATCGCTGGTGAAAATGCATAGATAATAGTGGTGACTATGCTGAAAAAAATGAATTTTGTAACTGAGATTTTGTCTAACAGTGTTACTGTACTCAGTGTATCTGTAGTAGTTTCCTTGGAAATAAACAGGA
The DNA here is from genome assembly GCF_054131305.1 of Coturnix japonica. NCBI lineage: Eukaryota > Metazoa > Chordata > Aves > Galliformes > Phasianidae > Coturnix > Coturnix japonica. The sequence goes on from NC_140664.1 coordinate 49,661,960, forward strand.
AGCATTACTTTTGGAGCCATCTGCATAGCTCAAACACGTCTTGGGAGAAATCCCCTTCTTCAGGATGATACCTCAGAGAAAATAAATAAAGGAACACTTCTGCATAGAGGGTCGTAAGTTACATGTTGCAAATTTCCCATTAAAACAAACAAACAAGCATACAAAAAAGCATACAAAAACTGAATTATCTTGGTTATCATAATAAATCCTGATTTTCTTTACTGTTATTGTGTTTCTACTTTAAATTGGGGGAAAAAAAAATAAAATCATGAAGGTATGATGTAAATAACTGTCAACAATCAGATTAAAAGAGAACGAGATTTCACCCCAACATTCCTAAAGATAACTTTCCAGAAATATGTGGGAGAAAAATATATCCAACTATATGCTGAATTTTGGTTTATTTTCATTATTCAAAGTTTAAATGTTTTGGGGTTGTTTTTTTTTAAATTAATTTTTCTGTAGCATTTTTTACCTTTCTTTTGAATAATACATAGCAGGGGCAGCAGATAGTATGAGGGATGGATATTAAATTGGAGTCTCACAGATAATGAACAAATAATAGTTATTGTAAAATGCTTTGCTATTCAAATTCTATCAATATAATTATTTTAATGGAATTCAAATACTCAAATACTTTCTGAAATCAGCCCAAGAAATACAATGTTGTATAATCAGGTACAGCTGACAGGAATGAATTAGTGTATTTGCTTGAATAAATTTCAAGTCATTGTTGCACCATGTATTTCTGCTATCAAATGCTTTTAATGAACCTGAAAGTTATAATAGAAAGAGGATACATAAATGAAAACAAGGTTACATGTTAAAAGAAAAAAAAAAAAAGTTAATAACACATAAAATGACAACAGGGCATGATTTAAAGTATGACCTATCTATCTCCTATGCTTCCTGTCCACCCACGGGCCACACAGGCAACACTACAACACCAGACCACCAGGGTGGATAACCCCAGCATAGCAGTCAGCCTTCATGAGGTGTGGGAAAATCCTGGTTGTAACCCAACCAGAGCTGGTTTTGTTTAGACACTTAATTGTCTTAGTTTTTACTTAAAGAAACACTGAAAAGCTGATTAGGTGCATTATTTCAGTGCATCAATGCTAGTTTTAGCACTAAGTGTGATGACAGTAACCTATCTTCTTCAATAAAATGGTCTTCAGGTTATCTTGGGAAATAAATCATCTTGTTCATAACCCCATCCATCTAACTGATCTTTTCCCTTCCTTCTAGTTATTATAGAATCATAGAATGGCTTCGGTTGAGAGGGACCTCAAAAATCATCTAGCTTCAACTGCTCTGCCATGGAAAGACTTGCTAACCACTAAATCAGTTGCTAGATCCGTCTGCCCAAGGCCTCATCCAACTTGACCTTGAATATCTTCAGGCATGGGGAAATCACTTATCTGGGTATACTTTTCCAGCAGCTCACCATCCTCTCAGTAAAAAATTTCTCCAACTTCTGATCTAAGCCTCTCCCTCTTGTCTTATCAACCTCTTCCATGTAAACATTTGATTCTCTTCCTTCTTCTCTTTTTTTTTGAGACCAGTTTGGAGACAAAATAAGCATGGGGCTGATAAATGATAAAGTGGACATATGTAGTTAATATTATTTTTACTCTAAGCGTTACTATCACATAAGGGATGTAGGCAATTTAGGGTGGTAAAGACAGAAATCAGAAGGAATTGTGAAAACACCCAATGGAGTCTGAAGGTACTGCCAGAATGGGTGGAGACTGGTCTTTCTAGTTAATCATTGGTCCTACAGCTATTTTAGCTCTTACAGCTCTTCCTATTTTCATATTACAGAATATTACAAATTACTTCAATGGAGTAGTACTTACTCATTAAAGCAATGCCAACAGAGAATTTATTTTCTTCTTGATTTTAAAGGGAGATGTCCATCTCCATGTTTTTAAACTCCTCACAATTATTTATGTATATATATAGACACATGCATTTTTTTCTTTATTTGCAATGAAATTTTCTGGGGCAGAAATGCAGACATTTTACCTATGCACTACTTAAGAATTCACACTATTGCATTGTAATGCATTAATCAACATTATTGTCAGTTTATCTTAAGTAATTTAACATTTATGATGCAAGCCATTAGTAATAATTCCTTACTCTTGGGAAGGGGCCAGCTTAACCACTGCCAACATATTCTAGTTTCAATAACTATTAAAAAGAAAAATAAGAATTCCTTTTCATACACTTGGTGATTCATAACAGGAATGCGTGTCATTGTTAAAAAAAAAAAAACACCTGAATGCATAAACACTAAAATACAGCAATATATTTAAATGTATACCTAACACAATATATTTAAATATACTCCTAATACTGAGCTATTTTAGATTAGACAGGAGAGTCCATAAAGCTAACAGCATTAGTGTCAAGAAAAAAAAAATGCTAATACAGTTCATAACGATTACATTTTCAGAGTGATTCAAATTAGATTCAAGAATGATAAAAATAGCTATTTTGAAAAGTAAGCCTGCACATGGAAGGCCACAGTAGGCAGCTGACAGAAATTACCTGTATGCATTTGGCACGAAAGAGTAGATTCTTAGAAGATATTGGAAGCAGTGAACATCAAAACAGTATTAAACAATCAAATAAATAAAATTTCATCTAAAAATACTTGAGGCTATGGTTTACAAGCCTTTTTGGTTCAAAAGATAAAAATGTTGGAAAGATGGGATAAGTCACATTATATAGTGCTGCACTTCCAACACTTTAGCTAGGTTTTCTGAAAACAACTAACCAACCAAAAACAACAAAAAAACAGCAACAAAATCACACCCAAACCTATACCTCTTCATCTGTTAAATGTCCTTGGAGCACATGCTTTGGAACTACAAGCAGAAAAATTTAAAGATAACATGTTGCAGGCAAAAAAACCAAACCAAACCAAAACCAAAACAAAAGTGTGCACACACACACACAAACAAACCACAAAAAGAAAAACAAAACAAACAAACAAACAAACAAAAAATCCCACTCTTTTGGAGCCACAAGTAGATATATACACATAATTAGGGTGATCAATATTAGACGTTTGCACTGAGAGAAATTTTATGAAGGAGGTACTGAATCTTTGACTTATGCCTTATCTGCTGGCATAGCAGTGACCTTTAGAGAGGTTTTAAAGGCTGTGTGTATGTGATCAGTAGTCTTTGATCTTTTTACAGGCGGGGCTTTTAAGATTGTTCAAAGAGACAGAAGGCAACACAAAGTAACCAAGGCTACAGCTATACCTCAAGTTAATACCAAATATATCTGAAATACTTTTGATCTCCTTATATGGGTGGATAAAGAGGACTGAAAGCTAGAATGGAGTCATTGGTTTGATTTTCAGATTTTGCTAGTGGATCAGTTACTTGAAAAGGCTCTTGGAAGCCTGAACATACTAGTTTGGATTAGCTTGGTGACCTATCAAAGCTTTACTGAAATCTCCAAGTATATCAGCCAACCAGTCTGGTGTAGGAATCTGCACTTCTGAACTATGGACTTAACAATGTTCATTCTTCAATAACTATTCATCATCCAAAGTGAAAATTCAAATTTTGCTACCAAGATCAGTTAAGAAATAGATAGGCAGGTTAGCATAAAACAGAGAATACAATGTACTTTATTTTTAGCCTTTATATATGTCAGTAATAATTTGCCACAAAATCAGCAATTAATCTTGCAAAATGATCTAAGTTTTTGATGTCATCATAATACTGGCACAAATATTTAGATATTATCCACCAACTTTATTTTGCAACATAAATACTTTTCAGCATAAGATGGTAAATATTCTTTTCTGTTTGGGGTGTGGCAGAAATGTTCAACCTTTGTGAGAACATGATGTGGTTTGACAATAATTTTCTTATTTTAAGTATGGAAAATGAAGCCATGTTCAAAAATATGCAAAGCAACAATTCATGTATCTCTGGGCAGTGTCAGATTAGTTTGTGTGCTCAGCAGGAATTGAAGGCTCTTCCAACATAGTTGTTTAGAATAATTCATAGATAATGTACAAAAATATTAATTTGAAAAACAGCCAGTAACTATACAGTAGGAAAAATAACAATTATAATAAATGGTGTATTCAACTAAATGAGTGAACATCTTTGAAATTACATGGTCTTGATGTTCTCTTTCCACTATATTTCATGTTTGGGAAGCATACATTCCTTTGGCCACTAACTTCACACTGACTTCTAGCTCTAAAATTTTGATTTAGCCCAACAAAAGCCTCTAAATTGTTTTCCCATCTGTCATCTGAAGAATGTCTTCTTACATGTCAGATGGAGTCATCCAAAATCGCTACTATTTTCTTCAAAAATCATCCTTCCATTTATAAAGATATACACTAAAATCTTCAGGATCTTTTTCTGGTAAACTTCAGGGGCATGAATTCTACTGATAAAATGTAAGGGAAATTAAATGCCAGTGCAACTTATGCAGGTATCAGAAGATTAAAATAATCATATGACATTGAAACAGTCCCATTTCAGAAAGAAAGATGTCATTTCAGTTATTCATGAGGAAGCCATAAATTGATACAAATATATCTCTGAAGACACTTCGATCTTCCAATATGTGTAATAGGACCAGTATGAATCTAAACTTGAGAAAATGAAATACAAGCTATGAATTCACACCCGTTCAGTGGAAATTAACTGTTGCTTTTCAGGTGCTTGACAATTTCTCTATGCCAAGCATTATATCACAATTATTTTGTTAGAATTTGACAGGACACATTCCACAAATGGGAGTCTTCTTCACTTTGTTAACAGCAATTTAAGGGCCTGAGAATATATATAAAAGAAGAAAACACTACCTTTTCTGTATCCTTTCTCAAGATTGTATCCTCTAATATTTCTGGAATAGCAGTTGATACTAGCAGTGCACTAGTGTGATGGCTATGAGACAGAGAAAGGGCCTGGCTCCTGGCACTGTATTTTCTGTAGTTAATGTTGAAAATAATTCTATAAATAAATGGTTGGTCTGACCCAATAAAACACATCTTTTTTTCAGATGTTCTCTTGCACAGTTGCTGCCTGTATTTTTATCTGTGGGCTCCATTTTCTCTTCTTGCTGTTATAATAGGTTACAGTAGCAACTTCACAGACTTCTCTCATCATGCAGCATTTTTATGAAACATAGCTTGCTAGAATGAAGTCTTTCTGTGTTTGATAGGCACAGTAATTATTGCTAGAAAGACATAAATATATAAAGACATTGATAATAATAATTATAATAAAAATAATGCAATCAAGCACTATGATAAAAATCAAGACTAAAAAAAAATTTTATAAGTGACAACATGCTCTTATCTCTTATTGTATGACATTTTTTACCACAGAGTTTTAAGCAGTTATGAAAAATAATAATAATAATAATAATAAAAATCAATGAAATAGATCAAATATAATAAAAATATCAATAGTTCACCATGTCCATGTGGAAACAATATTAATAAATGTTCTATCATAGATATCAGTTTAAGTTAATTCCTATGTTTGGCTTAGTTTTGAAAACTACCAGCAAGGTTTTAAAGAAAAGATTCATAATAGTCAAATTAAGAATGTAAGATTACAGACCAGGTCCTTCTCTGCAAAGCTTTTTCCAACAGGTCATCCCCTGACCTGCACTGATGCATGTGTTTATTCCTTCTCAGGTGCAAGACAATACAGTTGCTCTTGTTGAACCTCATCAGATATGATACAGGACTCAAGAAAAAGAAAGGGATCTGAGAGATCTGTTAATGTCAACATAATTCTGATTAAGTTTTCCAAAACTGAAGCTGTAGATCCTTCAGTAAAAAATGCATTGATTTCAATTACTGTATTGGAGAAAATCAGATAAAATTCCAATGCCTCACAAAACAACCAACAAAGTAAAAAAAAAAAACAAAACAACCAAACAAAAAACCACCAACAACAATCCACAGTGCGAATATGTATGTACTCTGTGTAACTCACATGCATTTGTTACTCATTCATTATGTTCATCATTAAGGTTCCTACTTTTTTTTATTATTATTTTGTAAAAATTAAACAATCATTAACATTATTCACCTATCAGTTTCAGAAATAGCTTAATGCTAATTGTTTGCCACAATTTTAATGTGAATCTAGTCTGGAAAAGTATATTAACTGGAAGAGATAAAAAATTTACCATAGACCTTGGGGAGGCAAGGAGTGGGAAACCAACATGAAAAAAAACTACAGCAATACACAGTGAGTTTCATTAATTTCACCTTACTTAGATATACCTAATAAAAAGCCCAATTGATTACTGCCTAAGAAGGTATCTAGTTTTCCTATGAAGCCTGTGAAAAAAACAGAGTTATCTATACTATGACCTGACAATGCTAATGGTCTCCTCAGGACGTATGAAGATCTTTTCAGATGTATTTGTTAAAACAGCCTCGATGTTCAGATATATCCAGGTACCCATATTATAAATGTCATAAGAGTTGATTTCTGTCAGATTAATAACTGAAGTTAAATTGAAGTTAAATGAAGAGCAAATACCTAGTGCAATGAACTAATTGTTACTTTAACATAGGCAACTAAAGAAGGAAAATGAGATACAAATTATAATGCTGAACTTTTAGAATAATTCTTAATGTATTTCTAACATGTGAGAAGAGACAGTCATCTCCTAGACAATTTTTTGGCAATCTCTCTACTGAGTGTGGATCATTCCCAGTATAGCTGTTTGGATGTAACCGCATTTTTACAGATAAGAGAGCTTTCCATTATGGTCGTAGTTTCTCCTTGCCAGCTGGGCTCTTTGTAAAACTCCAAAAATATTTAAGGTATGGTAGCCAACAATTCTTGCAAAGAGCTTAGTCGATATGCTGGAATCCATTGGAGAATGTCTGACTGAATGCTAGCATTTAGATAACTCATGTAGGCGATTTTCAGGGTAAGTGACCACTGAAAGATTGATCTTCATAAGATGGTCAGAACAGCAGAAAATAAGAATGATGAAGGGTAGGCTGTTGGAAAGAGCAACTCAGTCAATCAATAAGAAATAAAGAAAAAAAACGTCAGCCTTTCAAGTAAAGTTACCTGGCTTCCTTCATACATTATTAGTCACAGTTAAAGGGTATTAATTTTTAATAAAAGAAAAAAAAAAAAAAAAAAAAAAAGTAAAATTAACAACTGTCCACTCCTGAGGGCTAAATTAACTGATAATACTGATAATTCCACAATCAGTTGTTGAAAAAACTTGTGTTTAACACAAGTGCTAGTGAACTCTATTATTTACCTTCAACTTGTTACCTTTACAGAATATCTTAAAGTTTGTTTTCCAATTTATAACAGCACTGCATTACTACATGGTTTGCTGATTACTTACTTCTCTGTAAAAAAGTGGTCCCAGCTCTGTATATGAAACTAAAATTCATTCTGATATGGCAATCTCTATATAATACCTTGAGAAACAGGATTGATTTTAACATATTACCTTATTTTCTGGCTAGAGGTACAGAGTGGTTATCCAGTTTTCTATGCCTGAATACCAAGTGGAAATTCTCAATCACTATTGCTTAAAAAAATGTGTTTCTGTAGTAAAGCCTTACACTAACAGCCATTAATCCAGTAATATTTAATGTATTAAAAGGATTACAATACACTGGAGAATTAAGAGAGGATTTCTCAATTACCCAACTCTGGATAATTCAGAAGGTGAAAATTATAATTCTACTCTCTTTAGTGATTTCATTAATATTCAGACAATACTTATCCATGCCATGCAATTAAAGCTATATCAGGTCCATCTTTGTTTACCTCATCTTCCTACCTTTCTCCACTTACCAGTTCTAGGCTACTAAATTTCTTGCTGAAATAAAGACAGCATTGTAAAACTGTCATTTGATACCTGGTAAATTGCTGCCCATGTACAAACACAAATAAACTGCAGTGAATATAAAAGTGGTGCTTGTTACTTTTTAAATAATGCCTAAGAAGCAACGGGCAAAGATTATAACTATTAGAAAGTAATTATACCACAGATAAGCATTACTGATCTCAATCCATTATGTATTTAGTTCCAAATGGCCTATAGAGAATTACCCACTTTCTTGACAGCTGAAAGTTATTAGTTTTGTTATTGATCATACCAGTTTATAATACTAGTAGAGCATAGGTAGGGCTTTACTACCACATACATACAATGTGCATAAAACCTTTACTTTTAATCTGCTAATTGAATGCTAAATTGATAGAATAAATTTCTATTTCAATTTCTTATTGCTTTGCTAAGACTAAAAATATTAATTGTTCAGAAGTGTCTTAAGAGTGGAAAGTATGCTGCCTAGGCACATCTGAAATTCCACATAGGAAAGGCAAAATCTTAAACAAACATCACCATAGCCCATCTGTTTCTCGCACAAAACTGAATATAAACTGCATTTGAATAAAAAACTGATAGGAGAACTGATGCAAAGTCTTCCTTGACAGGCCTCATTTCAGAGGTAGGCGTTGGAATTTACCTGTACTGGGTATGACTGTGGTGGAATTCATTATCTTCCTCACTGTCCATGTGGTACTGTGTTTTAGACTGGTGACAGCACTAATAGCACGCTTTGCTTACTGATGCTTTAGGTACTGCTGAGCATCAAGGCTCAATCTGTACTCCAGCAAGTAGGGTGAACAGGAGGGTATGAGAGCTGACAAAAGGGATATTCCATAGAACAATAAAATATCATGTTCAGCAATAAAAGAGAGGGGAATTTTTAGCAAGTTGTAATCATTCAGAGACTGGATGGGTGTGGTGCAATGCTCCTGAGTGACTGCTTTAGCATATTTTCTTCCCTTCCCTTGTACTTATTTAACTATCTTGATCCACAGTTTCATTTTTTTCACTTATGTCTTTCTGATGCTCTAACCTATATTGCTGGGGAGGACTGTGTGAGGAGGTGAATGGGGTTTCATCATTCACTTCAAACAGGAAAACCCTGCCCTCCTAACAGTTCCTCTAATCAGTTAATTGGTCCCAGCTTCTCCCAGACAACAGTGATAAAGGAAGAAAGGTTCCTTAAGAATAACAGGATTAACAATGCATATCAATGGAACCTCCTGTCCAGCCTTAGAAGCAAACAGACACTGCTTGCTCTTTGTCTCACACTCTGGTCTTTCAGGGTTTCACAGTGAGAAGGTCTATCAGAGTCTGATACGCTCTTTGGTGATTTGCACAGTTACATCCTCCCTCACAATCCTTTTCACAGTTCTACAAGTCAAACTGATGATGTTCACAAATAATTGTCATTCATATCACTGTATTCTGGCCTCAGTGAAATGCAAAGCAGAAGTAAAGATGCAACTCTAACATCAGGTACAAAAAAATCTGCCCAGAGATTTTTGTTCATCTTTATCATTTTTTATGACATCCATGTTTCTGTCTCTTAGAATCCTCAATATTTTTCAGATATCCCTAGAAACAATTTTTATGTGTGATTCTACTACTAATGTAACATTCCCTATCATATTAAACATGAAGATTAATTTTTCACAGATACATAGGTCACCTGAAAGTAACAAGTCCTGATTATTTCCACGGAAAATACAACTGATTAAAAATAATAACAATAAGAAAAAAATATAAATAAATAGTAACACTATTTGATAGAGCAAATTCTCAGGTATGCATTTTCACCAGCAATGAACAACAGCCTGCATTCCAAACTCATAAAAATTTGCATCAGCAGAGGTGATGCAAATTTGATGGTGATACCATGCCATTGCTGAAATACACCCCACCACTTCACTGTGCTCACATCCACTGTTTGATCTCCATAAATATTCAGCAAGAACTGATAATGTCATTGGGTGTCATTTTTTCTGCATGGAGGAATTCCATGATGCACCTTTGCTTCATACACACTTCCATGTCAGATGCAGTCTTGTCAGACCACCCCTCAGCTGCCATCTGTCACACAGCAATAACATATAATGGAATACTGATGGGAAAGTTTAGCCTCTACTGCCATACATCCACTCCTGACACTGTGGACAATATAATAATTGTATCTATAAGTAATAAGAACAAGTTAATTTTATTCCTTCATTCTGATTTGACTCCTTCTGGATTACCTTATAGGAAAACTGAAATGCTTAATTTGGCATTAATATCTTATGCTCAGTTATGAAAAAAAAAGATCCAGAACTGAGTATGAGACATAATTTATATGACATACAAAAATATTTTCAGCTGTGAAGAAGTAATAGCTGTTCTCTAAAAGGAACACTTGTTTATATTTTTCTCAAAATTCCAAATTAAGTTTCCCACTTTCTTATTTTAAGATAAGAAATCTCTGTTCACTGTTAAAACAGGTCCCTAAACCCAATGTGATTTACAGAGTAATAAATATTTCTATCATACCAGAACCACATCTAGGTCTTGAAAATGAGATTCCTGTTCAATGAAGGTGAGATCAGGAAATTGAACTTGTAAAATTGTATGTTCATGCAGAACAGAAAGATGACACAGATATTACCAGACCACTTTCCCTTTTCTTTTCTTTTCTTTTCTTTTCTTTTCTTTTCTTTTCTTCTTTTCCTTTCTTTTCTTTCTTTCTTTCTTTCTTTCTTTCTTTCTTTCTTTCTTTCTTTCTTTCTTTCTTTCTTTCTTTCTTTCTTTCTTTCTTTCTTTCTTTCTTTCTTTTTTCTTTTCCTTCCTTTCTTTCTTTCCTTTCTTCCTTCTTTTCTTTTCTTTTTTTCTTTTCTTTCTTTTCCTTTCTTTCTTTCTCCCTTCCTTCCTTCTCTTTCTTTCTTTCTCTCTCTCTTTCTCTCTTTCTCCCTTTTCTTCCCTTCCTCCCTTCCCTTCCTCCCTTCCCTTCCTCCCTTCCCTTCCTCCCTTCCCTTCCTCCCTTCCCCCCTTCCCCCCTTCCCCCTTCCCTTCCCGAAGGGTGGAACGGCGGCCCAGCCACACCGAGTGCTGAGAGCACTGGCTCTCATACAGCACAGCGTGTGCAGGGGCGGAGCGTGAAGGGCAAACCGTCTGGAAAGAGACACGAGGAACAACACGTGCTTCTTGGTTTTTAGCTTTTATTGTGAGCCCCGCTCGGGGCGCCGCCTCTTGCAGGGCAGAGCAGCGCGCTGGGCACTGCCGTTCCTCCTCTTCGTGGGGCGTCGGGACCCCCCAGTCGAGCGCTTCGTGCCTCGGCCGCGAGCGGAGGAGCCGCGGCTGCAGCCCTGGGCGGCGGGAACGGCCGCCTCGGGACCCGGCTCGCCAGGACCCCCTCCGAGAGCCCCGCCGGACGTGCCGGGGAGCTCCTCCGAGTCGGGACCCGCGCGGCTGCCGGCCGCTGTGGCGCCGGGGGCGCCGGGCACCTGCGGGGAGGCGGCGGGACCGGAGGGGGCCGCGGTGCCGTCCTCCCGCTCCTGGGTGCCGCTGGGGTCTACGAGGCCCAGCAGCCTCCGGGCCTCCCGGCCGCAGCGGCTCTCGATGGTTCCGACGAGAGCGCCCATGAGCGGAACGGCGACGGGCCCCAGGGCGTGCTCCGTGCACTGCGCCAGGATGTCCCTGTCCGGCCCCACCTGGCACAGGAACGCCAGGATCATGCTCTTCAGCCAGTTGAGTTTCCACCAGCGCAGCTCCCCGTTGCGCCGCAGCTCCTGCTCCAGCCAGGGCAGCACCGGGTCGAGGATGTCGCGTCTGACCCTGAAAAGCGCTGCCCACGCCTCTGGCACGAGGCCGCCCACTCTCTCTGGCTCCGCGGCCACGGGCTCGGGGGACGGTGGCGCAGACAGCGGAGCCGATGCCGCGGTGCCACTGGGGCCGGTGGTGGTGCTGAAGCCGACGGGCACGGGCACCGCGGGCGGGGAGACGATGCACTCCACGTACTCGTCGTCTCCCCGCACCGAGACCCGAATGGTCTTCATGGCCGTCCTGCACAGCGGGCAGCTGTCTCTCAGCATCGCCCAGCGCTGGATACAGCCGAGGCAGAACGTGTGCTTACAAGGATTCGCGGACGCCATGTCCTGTCTCACATCGCGGCAGATGGAGCACGTCCACGCCTCTTCTGTGGCCATGGTCTTCTCACTGCAGCGGGATGGGAGAACCGAGGATGACAAGTTGCTCTCCGTCACCTCAGCTGCAGAGATGGTGTTGAGCTCTGCAAGAGAAGCCATGGTCACTCGCTGTCCCAGGGGGTGAAAGCCCTCAGCGGTCCCTCAGCAGGAAGCCCTCCCAAGCCCACGACTGGGCCGTCTCGTGCTCCCCGCTGGCACAAGGCCGGGCTCCCCACGGCTGCCCTGAGAGAACCCAGTGTCCCCACACCACTCACCTCCGCTGCTGCGGGTGCGCTCCGTAGGGCCCCGGCTGCCTGCTCTAGGCAGGACCAGGGAAACACAAGCGATGCCGTGGGATCGGGCACTGAGATGCTGCGAGCAGCCCCAGGCACGACCAGCACAGCACAACCAAAAAATCCTCGTTCGACCAACAAGCCTCGCACAAGCTGCTCAGCAGGTCCAGGAACGAGCCAGACTGAGCTGGGCTCTGCCGGCACCCCACTATGAGCAGTGAGGGCTGAGTGGTCACAATCCGTCATGTGGTGATGTCACAGCCTGTTGCTCAGGGACGTCACCATGGGTCGTCCACCCCCATAGCTCCCACCCGTGTTTCAGATGTTACCTTCTTTTCTCTAATTTAAACAACTCAAATTTATGCACTAAAACAACTCTACTCTTTCTTCGCTATTAAGCTGTTGATTTTTCACTTACGTGTTACATAGTAATTGGGTTTGGCATTCTCTTCTTCTTGCTTTGGGAATGCCCCGTTGATCTTTCCCTCGTTCCTCTTCTGTCTGCATTGCTCCACTGCTTCTGGGGATAGAGACTAGAAGATCAAGGGTTCAAGAGTACAAATGCTACTGGACATATTGTGGTCAACCAACCATGTTATCACCTCTCACAGACTGGGAGAGACTGAAACCTTGGTGTGACAGACAGCTTGCCTGTGACCTTGTCTTTGTAAATCATGGCATACCATCAACATCCACACTTTCATGTTGGCATGGAATGGTTGCTTGTTCTGACAGGTCTTAGACCTCTTCACATGTTGGGGCTTTGCCTTTCTCTCGTGCAGCATGTCAGAGAACTCCATTTTGATCATTGTGTGCGGGGACAGTTTGCATAGTGTGGGCAGACCAAACCTCTATTACAAGCTACTGTGGGATGGAGCTGGAGGTGGGGTGGAGAACGTTCTTCTTCTTCTGACTCAGATGCTCCCCATACCTGTGTCTCCATTGAGGATTTTCAGCTCCAAGAAACTGATAATATGTTGTGGTTCTCTCTCCCAAACATTGTGTGTTTTTGGCATCAAAAAGATACCTCAGTCTTTTCATCCTGTGGCCACTGATGGAATGGTCAACAGTGATTCTTAGCAGCACTCAATGCCCTGTCAGAGTGAACGAATTCATATCACAGAGCTGTGGTGTTATTTTCACCTATGATTTCACAGCTAACTTAACTAGCTTTCAGAATACATTCAAGAAACTAGATTCACATGATAGTTACCACATGAGGTCCCCTTCCCTTCCCTTCCCTTCCCTTCCCTTCCCTTCCCTTCCCTTCCCTTCCCTTCCCTTCCCTTCCCTTCCCTTCCCTTCCCTTCCCTTCCCTTCCCTTCCCTTCCCTTCCCTTCCCTTCCCTTCCCTTCCCTTCCCTTCCCTTCCCTTCCCTTCCCTTCCCTTCCCTTCCCTTCCCTTCCCTTCTTCCTTCCACTCAAGCCTCTGCAGCTTAATGTGTTTATAAGTTATCTAAGATCAGTGCATTGGGAACTCACAACATTTAAAACAAATGAGAGGAGCTGCAGAACTTCATAAGTTGTGCAATAATGCAAAGAAATACCCATAGGAAAAAACAAACAAACAAACAAAAAACCTTAACTATTACTATATACAAAATATTTTGTCAAAAATCTGAATGGTATTAACAAATTGATATCTTTGGCTATTGAAAAAGGTTTAATGGAAAAATGAGTTACATCTCAGAAAGGTCTTGACCTTTTCTAATCATTACTGAAATGGCATGGCAGAAGTCAGTTTCCTTCCACATTTTCAGTGAAGTAAAATAATCCCACCCATGTCAGACAGCGTTCAGGGATAGAGACAGACTGTTGTTTGGACCAGCTAGGATCAGCCATAAAAATATTCTTCTAATTAGCCATGGCCTTCATCAAACACTATACGGCTATATCATAACAATCTAGGAGGATATCGCTAAAAAGCATGTTTTGTAGAAGAACGATGTAGGGCTAAAACACAATCTACCTCAGGAATACAACAACAACCAAAAAACACAAAACACAAAAAAACAACATGGCATTGGTAACATGCTTGTCTGCCTGGAATAGAGACACTCATATGAAGGTTAGATTCTAGGACAGTGAATCCACAGCTGGGCAGCAATGTCAGCATCAGTATTACTTCTGCAGATACGTGATGATCTCATTGGGTGAGGAAATTCTAACAGATATATAAACCCATGCTTCCAAAAGTAATGTCTTTGCAGGCAGGTATTTTATGCTCTGAGGCTCGAAAAGCACTTGGATCTGCTACTAATGTGTAAAGCAGAATGCAGAATTCATGGGTGAGCAGGAACCTAGGGATTTGCCCTGTTCCAGAGCAGAATGAAAGGTCTGCTGCCACCTGTCCCACTGTCACAGAGTAGGTGCTGTTTGTGCCTCCCACCCTAAGTGCTGAGGAAAAGTAAATGCCAGCATGTAGTACTACTCTATTCATTACTTACCTGTTTCACTCTCCAGCTTTGTATTGAATCTAAGTGGCCTCTGAGAGAGATGAGGCAGGGGCTGCTCCACTGCAGTGCACAGCTGGGCCCAGCAACCAGTCTGGGAGCGCTCCTGGGAGAGCCTACGGAAGAAAAGGCAAAATAAAGAGGAAAAATAAGAGTGTGAAACAGCCCTGCAGGCAGCAAGGTCAAAGAAGGAGTGGAAGCAGGTACTGGAGGAGAGACTGCCCTCCAGCCCAAGGAAAAGACCACTGTGGAACAGATACCTACACCAGAACGGATTTATTCTGTAGGTCTGGATGCTGTAGGAAAGACTGGAAGAGACTGATCACAGTCCCCAGGAAACAGAGGAGTGAGGAATGAAAGTGTAAGTTGAGTCTAGGAAAACAAAACAGTGGATGTGCAGTGTAATTTCTGTCTTTGTTTCAAATCCAGTTTAAGTGATTGAAAAAAAAAAAAAAAAGAACAAAAAAACCAAAACATTTCTCTCTAACTCAAGTCTGTTTTGCCTATGATAGTGAGTCTCTGACACAACCCATGAGTTTTTTCACCTTTTCTCCTGTCCTGTTGAGGAGCAGGAAGGAGAAAGCAGCTGAGTGTTTGATCCTCAGCAACTCTCAGACCACCACCAAGGTGAATTCACAGCAGTTCCTTAAGACTCCACCAGAGCAAAGAAGGGCACACAACACTGGGCTGACATCTGTGCTGGCAGTTGCCCAGCTCAGCTTAGCTGAGACTGGTGCAAGCTGCAAGCCACTTTTCCACTCTATTCCAACTCCTAATGAGAGTGGTTAATGGAAACTTTTGGATTTATTCTATGCTATTGGACTTTAACCCTAGAAAAACAGCAGAACATTACACCATCTGCACAAGAGGCTACACTGAAGCAATTGCCAGCTAAAAGACAAATGTGGTGTCTATTGCCTTATTACTGAGTTGTGGCTGTGTGCTCGTAAGGGCTTGGGCAGCATGCCACTGGCCAGAGAGTGGACTTCAGACTTAGATAACAAATATAGTGCGTGTAATATATGTAATTCTGTTCACAAACACAATTTTGTGCATGAATAAATTGCTTGGCAGTGTTTTCTGTTGAAGATTTTCCAAGTAATCTTATATGTGTTCTTGGGATTATAACTGCAGAGTAACAAGGACAGTTTTTTTTCTGCAGCTAAATTCAGACGGTGACTGAAAGCTCCCGTTTACCAACTACACACTCCTACCTTTTCAGTTACAAGCTTGAGCCCACAAGATGAGTTGGCTGATTCACTCATCTGATAGAAAATTAATCCACTCTTCCCACCCGCATGCTGAGAACTGTAGTTTCTGTCATCACTGAGCTGAACGAACTCATCCCCTAGGGAAGCTGCATCAAGACAGATGATGCAGGGGAAGCGGAGGGAAAAAGGGACTGGGCAGCATCTCAAAAATATATTGGATTAGGTTTGACAGGAAACTGTACCTCGGTAAATTCCTGAATAAATGCCTGGTGATCTTAAGGGTGAATGCTTGCGAAGTTTATCTTTAGTACCTTCAGAATTAGTGTTGACTAGGTATTGTTCTTTTCACATGCCTTTGGTATAGAGATATATCAGTAGGCGATACAAAAAAAAAAAACATCAGTTGTTCCTCAGAGCAAGTAATGAAGCCATATTTTTTCTGCTTCTGCAATTATATTTCAAAACACTTTGCTTCTTTACACATCTTTCAGAGCAATCATTAGAATAAATGCACATACAGGGTTTAAAATATCCAAGGGGATACGTTGGTGTATGGCTGTGACAGGTTGTATGTGTGAGCAAAAACCCTACAGGATCCACTTTTGCTGTTAAATATGTGCATTTGCATCACTGGCTCCAGATTCCCTGCTACTACTGAACAGTAAATGCTCTATAACGTGCACAGTTACAGTTCCTATTGGAAATCTGACTATTAAACTTCTGGAGAACTCTTCTTCCAAAACACCACTTTAAAAGTGGATTCTACAATTAAGACATTTAAAAGTGAAGATGATTGTTTCTTCCTAAAACAAAAACAAAAACAAGGCTAATTTGCTTTCTTACCTGATGAGTGTTCACAAGGATTAGTATTAGTATTGATTTGATAATGTAAAGTCAGGAGAATGGGTAGATTCTTAGAAATAATAATTATTATGAACAAAGCAGGTTTCTTTGTCTATGAAGCCATCACAGATACTGTCTTATCATTGTTCATGAAAATTCAATGGTCTGAAATTGTGAAAAATGTTGAATTAAAGGGGAAACATCTGTAATGTAGGGCAGCAGATTTTTGTGCTGTATGTAAGGGAAAGCAGTTACTTAGCAAAATATATCAGAAAAAAGTCATATGTTATACTACAATATATGAGATTAGGTACTTTTTTTCAGTATTGCACAGATTTATGTCAAGATTAGGACTGCATTAGTGGTGTGTGCCAAACAGTACAATTTTTATAATCAGGATGGTTTTTTTCTAAAATAAATCAGCAGCACACTGCAGTAACAAATTACCCATCATTTTTGTTCCCATTTTTTCTCCCATATATTTTGCTTTAAAAAGAATCTTTAGGAAGATTAGGTTAATGAAACTACTCAGTCTCACTCACTGAACAGATTTCTAAATGTACTCTTTGCAGAATACTGAAGCACCTATATAAATCATTTGAATAAATCATAACATTACATTCATATTACAACAAAGCATTGCATTATTATCACTGTTATTACATTTGCATTTATTTATTTGTATGTTTGTTTGTTTATTTATTGTTGGGGGGTCTAGAGCCTGGGGGTAAATTCTCAATTTCCTTGATCAGATAGTTCTATTTACAGTCACAGACTGATGATATACCACCTTTTTCTTCGCTGGCATTTCCTGGAGTAATCCTAGAAAACTCATTTTATTTTGAAAAGTACACTTTTTAACCTTTATGTCATCCTGTTAGCCTCTGACAGATTGCTTTTAAAAACATAGGGGGAAAAAAAAAAAAAAAAGTAGATTTCAAGTTTTTCAAGAAGTTTCCAGAATCTGCCTCCTCCATTTCTCTCTCTTCTGTCTTGCAACAATATCAGCCAGTATCAGAAGTGTTTTAATTAATTTAATTTGTGAAATATCCCATTACTTCTGAAAGTTAGTGAATTACATAAATGACTTTGCATTCTAATCCTAAATTAATTAGCCAAGTTTAATTCTCATTAAAACAAAGATATCCAAGACAGACAGTTAAACTTATGTTGAAATTAATGTCCTTCAGAATTACTACATATGCATTTTGATATTTTAATTCTGTCAACTGTAAATAAAAGCAAATATCATTCATTAGCAGGAACAAAGAGACAGTCTCTATAGAAAACATGAATAAGACAGGGGAGGTTTAGGTTGGATATTAAGAGGAAGTTTTTCACACAGAGGGTGGTGACACACTGGAACAGGTTGTCCAAGGAGGCTGTGGATACCCCATCCCTGGAGGCATTCAAGGCCAGGCTGGATGTGGCTCTGGGCAGCCTGGTCTCATGGTTGAGAGATCTCATCTCTGCTTGTAAAAATCTAAGTTCCACACAAACATAAGGAAGAATTTTTTTTTTGCTGTGAATGTGGCAGAGCACTGGAACAGGCTGCTCAGAGAGATTGTGGAGTCTCCTTCTCTGGAGATACTCGGTATGTGCATAGAAGCTTTCCTGTGCAACCTGCTGTAGGAAACCTGCTTTAGCAAGGGTGTTGAGCTAGTTCTCTGGAGGTCCCTCCTAAACCCTACAATTCTGTGATTCACAAATCTATGGCTTTAGGGGACCAAGCCGAGTTACCTCATGAAGATGACAATTTTTCTTTGTCACACAACTAGGATTGTCATCTAATGCCATTACGTCATCCAGTCACCACATTATCTAATACCATCTCCTTATTTCTGCATGAGATAACAAGAAACAGCCTAGGATAGAGGAAACATAGTCTTAAATTCTGAAATGGAGAAGAAGCAGATGAAAGCTGGAACTCACACATCATACACATATGCTGTACCACCTGCTCTTTTGTGCAAAAGAGAAACAGGATGAGCACCAACTTCTCTGGGAAATTAGCTTTTTTTATAAATATGCAGCAAGAACAGTGGAACATGTGTTGAAGTAAATAGTTACCATTGCTCCCCTTCAAACTCCCCAATTCTGCATTGGATTTGGATATCTGAATATGGATTTTGAGTCTTGTATATGCTGAGAGAATCTGCAGCCTTGCTCCCTCTCTGCACTACACCATTGCTATTCCTGTGCTTTGCTACCCAATCTTGCTGATCTTTGTAACTTTCAGGCTGGGAGCTATTTTGTCACTGCAGACTTGATTGGCCACCATGGGCTGTTGCCCAAACCTGGCTTTCAGTCACTGTTCCCATTCCCCTCACCCAGGTACTGACAGACTGCATAGTGGTTGGGCAGGACATTGGTTCTTTTGCCTCAGTCATTCTGGCATGTGATTTTCCTTATATAGAAGTAAGGGAACAGCAAGGTTGGGCTGCTGTTTGTTGTGGGTTATTGTTGTTGCTTGCTTTGCTTTTTTCTTATTGGTATTTCATTGTTTATAATTACTATTCATCTGCTAGCACCTCCACTCAATCTAAAAGGTCAGTTTATAGAGATTGGGTTCCTATTATTCCAATTCAGCAACTTAGTTAAAAACTTATTAGATGCTTATTGAAGAAAGTATTGCTCACTGGGCTGTCAATCTGCATTTAGTCTCTTATTAGAGATCATCCTTAGGGAAAGATGGAAGAACATGAAGGATGTGTAATTTATCCACCAAAAAGCAGGACTTAGAAACATTTACATTTTTTTAATAGTTCTGGCAAAATCTTCAAGATCTGGTAGCTGTTGAAAGAGACACAAGGTGGAAGAAAAAAGTCACCTAAAACTCAAATGCATATTCTATTACTCAGGCATAAACCTGTTCCTTATTGAAACTTTTCTATCATAGGTTGAAAAAAGAATTATCATGATAGATTGTTAAATGATAAAAATGCTGAGGGAGCTGGGCTTGTTCAGCCTGGAGAAAAGAAGGCTGTGGGGTAACATAATTGTAGCCTTTCAGCGCCTAAAGGGAGCCTATAAACAGGAGGGAAGTCAGCTCTTAGAAAGGGTAGATAACAGCAGGACGAGGGAGATGGTTTTAACTTAAAAGAGGGAAGATTTAGGTTGGATGTCCGGGGAAGTTCTTTACTATGAGAGAGGGGAGGTGCTGGAACAAGCTGCCCAGAGAGGTTGTGGATGCCCCATTCCTGGAAGTATTGAAGGCCAGGTTGAGTAGGCTAGAGTAGCCTGAGTAGAGTACTGAGGCTAGCTATCATAGCTTTTAAAGGCATAACATATGCCATTTAGGCATTATAAGACTTTAATTATAGGAGTATTCCAAACCACAAGTAGTTTGCTCAGCTTCTTGCTTAATGCACTTTTACAGTTCTGACACTTTGGAATACATATCCTAAAGCAATGTATAATCGGGGATAGGCACTAGGTGGTGTGGAAGAGCTAGTTAGCAGGAAACTACATTTGTGCAGTTCTTTGACAGACTAATATTCTCCTTTTGCCACAGCTCACGTTCAGTGAGAATTGTTCATAATAATTTCTCTGGTTCTCAAGATTTGACCATACACAAATGTAAAAACTAAATCAAAGAAAGTCCTTATTGAGGTGGTCTTCTCAATTGTTCTTTTTTCTCCCTTTTCTGAAGTTACAAGTATATTCCCATAAGTAAAAGGACCATTTTCATTTTTTTCCCCCCTTTCTTCTAATTTCTGAGGTATTTCCTTAACCCAGCCTCGTACATTCTGAAATGCTGGGGTATTCTTCCAGAGGAGCTTGCTTAATAGGAGCCTGTATTTTGCACAGACAAGAAGGATTATTTTCTCCGTGACTTTTTATTTATTTATTTATTTATTTTTAATGCAAGTAAATATAAGAGAAAAAGAAATCTTGTGTGTATGCCTTGTCACATGGAACTATTTTAACTATGGTAAATATACATATGTCAAGTCAAAATTAAATATAAGATAGTTTATTCAGCTCTACATTTTTAAAAAATTAGTATGCCCACAAGATACACAGTTGTTGTAAAAAATAATAAAAATAAAATAAATTTTAAAAAGCAATAAATATTTTGCTTGAAAAGATGGCAGTAAAAATAAGGTTTCAAAATCTGTCTTTGTACATATTATATATATACTTATATATATTACTCACTGTCTTCAGGTTTAATCTAAAAATGATACACAATCACATTTACATAAAGCAGCTATTATACTACATAATTGGTAGGGAAAAAAAAAAAAAAGAAGAAGAAGAAAGAAAAGAATGCTTAGCTATTCTAGATTTCTATTTCAATGACATTTTCTTTGTTTATCTAAAGGTAAAATTGATTTCAGGGTTTTCTCTTCATCCAGAGAGCAACTTGTTACTAGTAGGTTGATCGTTCAAATTTAGGAGGTTAATTTCAACTAACCAAAACATATATATATTTTTCTTCTATGATCTATAAATCCGCAACATAAAACATTACAGAATCATGCTTTCCTGAGATATCAAGACACCAGATTTCCAGCTGCAATGAGCTTGGGTTACTTACTTACTAAACAGAAAATGGTGGCTTGGTGAGACAGAAGGGTTTCAGTTCCCAAAAGATCAAAAAATGTATACAATACTTTCAGGTATCTCCATTTTCTTTAAGGAATCCATGCTTGTTAAAAAGACAGTTGGGCTGATCCCTAAATTACATCTATCCCACAATGAGGATGGTATTAAAGTATCTTCAGTGTCTTCTGTGTATGCTGAGAATCACAGTCACCGCTGCTAAAAAATGTCATTATTTTCGCAAGGAGAACTGGGACTTGGCCCAAGAACAGAATTTTTAACATAGAGCATAGATCTCTGTGAAGTTGCAGCAACCAGCAGTGTGTCCTGTTAAATGAAGCCCACTGATGGCATCAGAGTTATCAGAGTACTGCCACAGGCATTGATGCTAAGATGAAAAGTAAGTAGAAAGATAGAAGTGATAGAATGAAAGCAAAGGTTCTCATTGCATTAAGCAAATAAGTGAATAAATATCCTTCTCTCACCAAACCACAAAGTATATATGGCAAACCATAACCATATGATTACTGAAAACTATTTATTTGACGACGCATACTTACTCCATTTGATGTATTTATAGCTCGTTAATTCCTTCCATCTCTTAATAACATAGTTGTTAATTTGCAAAGGTATATACCACAGTACTTTGTGGTAATTGGCTAATCAATCAAAAGAATTCTCATTTCTACACACACTGGTGATCTAGGGAGGTCATTTTAATATTCTGCAAATACTTTTAAGGGAACCCCAGGGAGAAATTAGGTAGAAAGTGAGTGCTACAAACAATTGCTTTTCTATAGCCATGTACAGTGTTTATACTCTGCCGTTAAATACTGTAAGTTGATTGTGTTGAGCTTTTTGAGCTTAATGAGCATAAGTCTTCCATATAGTGCCATATGGTTTCTACATATGGACAGACTGCAATTAATGCTGGAGTTTATAATTGTCTGTTTTTTATGTCGTTTATTTGTAGGATCAAAAGTTAACCCATTTGTACTAAAGATCTGTAAACAAACATGATCATATGCATAACTACTTATTATGGTTAACTATTGATTGTGCAAAATAAAGTCTGTTATGTTATATACAGTCAATAGCAGAATACATAATGTCAGAAATATTTTTGTAAACTTACTTTGCTATAAAACTGTCATCGTTTCATTGATGTTGGTCTGTAATGTGGGAAACTACCAGGAAAACATACTATTGTTGTTACAAGTTATAATTAAAGTATAATGTATTTTCATGTGTATATCACATTTAAGACAGCATACTAAAAACAGTTCATATATGTTTTAATTAAATGTTATGCTCTGCTTTCATTCATTATGTGCTTTGAAAAGCTTCTAGAGATTGAAATCAAAGTTTTAGCAAGATCTTCAAAATTAAGCTAGCAAAAATATCTATGATCTAAGAGTGGATGCCTTTCAAAAGAACTCTAGGGTGCTAGAACTGGCAGTTTTCCCAAGTCATATTGAGATACATACACATTGAAGTACTTCTATTTTATCTTAATTTGGACCACAGCTAGATGGCACTACTGCAAGTGGGTTAGCACCTCTATCCCCTTTCATCAATTAAAGCCATTCATTCAGTAATTGAGATCATTTAATTATGAACTTCTGTTTTCTTAATACTTACAGGACCCAAATCTTATTTTATCATCTTGTTCATGGAAAACCATCATAGAAATATACTATAAAATTTATTCTGATCTATATAAACATATCAAATAACTAAATGGTAGTGGTAGGCAACCAACATTTCTTTCAGTTATTTGCTTGAAATAAAGTTGAAAACAGTTTCACACTTAACAGTAATACTCAAATGTATTAACCCATAAACAGATCTATGTAAGAGAAGTTTCATGTGATAAATTATAATCTGTAAATATCTTATGTTCTAAATGTTTGTGCTTGCCTTGGCTGGCACTTAGCATGTACTTATGCCTTTATATGTCATGAAGCTTTCACGTTACATTAGTGAAATGTTTGGTTTTCAGCAGACAATTTTCTGTGTGAAATCTTCCATATAGCACTTTCCTTGTGAAAAACATGCAGAACTGCAAGTGAGAGGCAGTATAACTGCACATCTATGGGCTTGACGGTTATTTATATGTGCAGGCTTAATAGTGATGAAAACTCCATGCTGTATAAAATGCTTTCTTGCTGACAATATTTGAGGCTAGGATTAACTGTCCTTACATTTAATAATTTTGTTTTTCATATTATTTATAGCATTCAATAATGAGGTATGATGGAAGTTTCCATCAAAGATTCAAGTATAAAATCTCGGCCTTGAGGAAGATTCTATATAACCCTGATGGTTTGAAAATGTTGTGCTAACAACCACAATGTTTTACAGAATTTTCCTTAAGACAGGGAAATACTGAAGTCCTTTAAATAAAGTTAAAGAAACTTGTATCAAAAACACACATTTACTTGTGAAGTGTGCACACCTGCCAAAGTTAGGAGGACTGATACAAATTGGGGAGGGGGGAAAAAAAAGGGGGGGGGGCGGGGGGAAAGGAAAAAAGGAAAAAGAGAAAAAAAGGGAAAAAAGGAGAGAGAAAGGAAAACAGATGGGAAAAAAAAGAAAACTAATGTATCAAAATTCACCCTCAACATAACTGGGAGTAGTGAAGTTATGCCAGCAGGATTGTGCTGTGTTCCCATAAAGTCGTTCTTACTATACATCATTGCCTGAAATATGCACAAATAAATAAATAAATAAATAAGGAATGAAAAAGAGAAAAAAGACATATTCATGCTCCATAGTTCACTGTCATCTGTGGAGAATTATGTTTGTATTTTATAGGATTACTTTTTTAATAGGAACAGTAGATTGTGGTTCAGCAGATTGTGGGTTATCTGAATGGCAGCCAAGATAAACCCAAAAAGAATAACCAAGTATTTGCTCTTATGTGCTTGCCTTCCTCTCACAATTGGAATTCGTTCAACTTAAAGACAAAAATTTGACTGTTACTATGCCCCGTTTATTCAAATTTTCCATCTAGCAAAGACTGACACTTAACTTACCCACACATCCTCATTTACAATTTTTCCTTCATCTCCTGAGTATACATAGATACACTGGAGATTAATTTTCTCAGGAGGCATATAGTTCATATCTGAAGACCTTTTTAATAGCTTAAAAAATACAGTATTTTATGGTGTTTGTAGATACAAAATATCTGTTTCATCATCACTATGAATTTCGTCATACTTATTTTCAATCACAAAACTGCAGTCAGCTTTCATCCCTTTTGGTTTGTTTCCTCTATGTATTCTATCTGCAAACTGCAGAACATAGATAACAGTCTTTGAATAGAGTAATAAAACCAAGTACCATATCAGTGTAGGTCTATATCAATAGCTTAAGCAACAAAAAAGCACATATATTTCTTACAGTACATTCACCCTCATTAAAACCAAATGTTTCTCATTCAAATATAATAGCTTACTTGTAGCATCTATTTTGTCTGATGGCTAAGAAAATTATGTGCAACTCTAGAATGAAATGCTGAGGCTGATAGCTTCTTGACAGTTATTCTGGCAGGGAGATATGCCAGTGATTAGCACTAGCAATAACTTTAAACAAACTCTGTTACAGTTTCCCTTTTAAACTGGAATAATAGGTAAGCAGCTGGAAGCCTAGATCTCTACTCCCAGCATTGCATAGCAATTACATCACTATTTTATTTTATTTTTTTTTCTATGGAAAACCTGATGAACCATGGTGCAGTAATTGTTGACGCAGGGCACCTGGAGCAGGACCTTTGGGAATGCTTGTATAACTCTCAAGGCAACTAAATACTCTTACAAAGTTCCTCACCTCTGGGCCTGCTTTGGGATTAACAGTCAGATCACATTTTTCCCTTTCTAAATATATCTCCATACTAACAAACAAATTTGTTACCGTCTATTCCCCTGACAGCCCTTCTATAGCAACAAGAAGAAAATAGGTGAAACTTTGCTGGGTGCTTTATAAAAGAGCAGGCACTAGTGCTTAGAGATTGTCATCTGTTGTACACCATAAGTAGAAACCTGGCTGTTTCAGCGAGAACTGCAAGGCCCGCTTAGCTCTTGAGTGAACGTGAGGTTTGTTACTCTACATTTCTCAAATCAGGATGAAAAACAGAATTAGAACAGTGAAGTAAGTGTAGACTGAATCACAGGACTACTCACAATGGCTTCCATGTTTAAAAAAAACGACTACAACAAAGCATTTTATTCTGCCTAGAGTATGAGGTAAAACACATACCTTTTGAGCACAGAAGCTGATTCTCTTTAGTAACTGATATGTAAGGAAATCTCACAAATTACTCACTTCCAGAGGTAGATGCAATTTTAATAAAAAGAGAATAAACCTGCAAACCAGTGGGAAAACACTGGACTACAGAATGTCTTCATTGCTTCTTTCAGTTTAATTGTGGTCCATTTCCTGCAAATAAACACACACATCTGCTTTCTATGGTATTTAAAACTTTAAAACAAGCCAAATGAATAGCTTTCCTTGTCTTGATGGTGAGAGCTCACTGGAAAAAAAAAAAAAATCCTCAAAGGATACAATCTTTGAGTAGAGATATTTCTCTCTTACCTGCTAGCCCTTAAATGTGGTTAGGGAGGGATGGACACTGGGATCTCCTGCTTTCAATTGTGCTCACAGGGCTGGTTAGAAGACTTCTGGTTCAGAGAAGATGTTAAATGAATGGGGGAGTTGTTTTGTTTTACTTTCTTCTTATTGCACTCAGAAGAATGAGCATAAACAAAGATGAGAAGAAATGTGAGAAGTACAAACACTGTTTACCCAACCAATTTTGTTGAGGCACTGGGAGCTCTGTTAATTTCAGATGTGAACTTCACAATAACACTAATCAGGTGACATAGAACATTCTAAATATTCCACTTCAACAAGTAACTACAGAGTAAGTTAACTTTAGTTTTCATGGCTGACTGCTTTTGAGTTTGAATTTTAAGTTTAATTGGTAAAACTCTATTTTCATGATCTCTTTTTAGTCAGGAACAAACGTCTTCTAAGGGTGCATATGCAAGAACAGTAAATGCATAAGCAGCATCATATTCTTGTATTACTTCAGCTTCTGGGAACAGCCCATTTCAGGCTTTGATGTCTTCCCTTCTGCAGTGGAATAAGTCTATTTCTAATAAAATCACCAAGTACAAGGAACTTATCTTGGATAAATGTAAACGTGCCAGAGATGTCTGACATTTTCTGCAACCTTTATATGTGATGCTTCTCTTAGACAGCTTCAAGCATTATTATATCCCAAAGCTGAATGTGGCACTGGTGTGACTTTTTCTTGCTGCTGCCAATTAATCTGCCATCTGTTTTTGCCTTCAGGTATTGTGTTTCACAATGAGGTTGCTATATGTATCTTGTCACATAATGTTGTTTACAGATTGCCGTTCATTACCTGCAGAAACTCAGTGCCTTCTCTCTTTTTAGGTATAATTCAAAACTGATTTTTGTAGATCTGATTATTAAGATTAAAGATAATTTTCCCGGCTTCTGTTTCATTAACATATGCCTGTGCCATATTAGATGTATTTTTTTCTTTTTTTCTTTTCTTTTCTTTTTTTTTTTTTTTTTTAAGTCATTTAATGCATTGCTTGCAATAAGGAGAAAAAAAATCATAAAATTCCCTTTATAAATCTTGTACACAACAACAGTTCTCCAGCTTTTCAATAAAATATTTTTAGATGTCTAGAGCAAAGGCTACCGTACATAAGTACAGGGAGATGCCAATTTATGATAATAAGTCAATACTCATGCCCTTGGCACAGCGCTTTGAAAAGTAGGGAAGGATACAGGATAACAATTAAAATGGTACTGAATTTGAAAAAAGAAACCAAACCTAATGAATTTTTTTTTTCTTTATATAATTGCCAGAATCTATCTACTGTATGAGAGGTGTCCTGCTACTCAAGAAAAAGACAACTTTAATCTTTTAACTTTTAATTAAGGAAAGTCAACAGCAAACTTTTCAAAAGGTAGTTAATTCAAGTTTAGAAGCATTCAGAAAATGAACACAAGCATATAACACTAGGCTTGAGATCACTAACAAATAAGTTAACTAACCTAAGACAATAATATTTTTCACAGGAAGGTGTGGTGGAAGCCCCATCTATGGAGACGCTCAAGCTCATCAGACTGGATGGGGCTTTGAGTAATGTGATCTTTCAGTAGGTGTCTCTGCTCATTGCAGGAGAGTTGAACTAGATGGCCTCTAGCAGTCCCTTCCAGTTCAAACGATTATAAGATCATATGATTTTAAGAGAACACAGAGATATATTTAAACATCAGTTTCCAATGTATAGCCATTTCTTGAATGTAATAGTGTTTTCATATGGAAAATGTTCAAGGAAGAAGAGAAGGATGATTTCTCAAGCTGCCTGATCAAACCCACAAACTTAAAAATATACAGACAGAGGGAGCCCAGGCTTTAAGAACAGACTCTCAGCAAAGCAGTGCATCTGAATGTAGATGTTATACAATACATGAAAACAAATAACACAAAAAACAAATCCCTCCCCAAATACACAAGGATAATAGATAGCTTTTATATATCAGCTGCAAGAAATGTAGCTTGTGTTGGAATTACAGTTTCTGAAAAGAAATCATGCCCATTCAAAACTATTCTAGTGATTTTCTGGACAGTATTGTGACTTCAGTCTTGCGAATTTCTTAGCCTGACTTCTTCATTTTCATCCTGGCTACTTGGCAGTATTTTAAACATTTCTTAAGCTACCATCCCTCACAGTTTGGAGTTTACTATGTAATGGTTTATGTGCCTCCAGTAAGAGTTGTAACTCTGAACAAAACATTCTGTGCATTCTGTTTCTTGATGCCATATAAATTCATTGCACCACTAATTATTAATTTATCTTCAGCTGGCAATCATCTCTTTGGTTTCATTCTTGTGAGTCACAATGTGACTTCATTACCACTCTCTACAAATGATCCCCATCACCATTTTATTTTTATTTTTTTATCAGCAGAAGACACCTGATTCCAGAATGTGATCAAGACAATACTTTACCTTTGTTATTAATATGAAATAATGAATTTTAAAGTGTTATTATTAACATTGTTTTATGTACAAAATGTGCTGTATTCCTTTTATACGAGGTAAAAATATATAAAATTTTGAGTATTTTGATCAAAATTAATTGTAATGTTGAAATGCATGCAAGAAATTAGGTGATAGGCAACTACAGTAAACACCAATTCTAATGGTATTACCATAGCATACTGGTTGTTTGAAGGCAGTTCAAACAAAGAACATAGGTATTTTCAGTGTTTATGAATACTGCATTTGTTTTAACAACAACAAAACAAACAACAAATCCCAAACATTTATTTCTGTAGTTAAGTTATTAAACTGTATCTATTATGTAATTAAATTATTTATACCTATAAACAAATACATTCTTGAATTCTGAAGACTATATTATATAGATTACTTTGTGACGTTAAGCCTTAGCTTCCAAATTTAGAATATGTGTAAATGGCAGAAATGCTACCGTGATGAATACATGCAGTATTTGATCTTTTAACTTATTTTCTTTATTAAAAAAAAAAAAAAAAAAAAAAAAAATCACAAATCATGATACAAATATTTTTTATAAAGTCAAAATTTTTCAATACACTATTAAGATCAATATTGGAAGGGATGTTTTTATAACAAGTGGAATAAAAATAAGTCATGTTTAATTAAAAAGTGAGCACTCTAAATATTATGTTATTTTAACATAACATTCTCTCACAGTATTTCTAAGGGAAAGAGAATAATTTTTATTTATATCTGTAATGATCCTTTTGTCTTGGACAAAACTCAACATAATAGTTTTAATGGTGTAATATTTCTAGGATGGAAATCCAATAATAGGGAAACCTATGCAGTTATGAAAGCTGTCTATCTGGAGACTTGCTATTAAACAGTGCTTGTGCTTTCTGTTTACTTTGGAGGTATTTATATTTATGGCTATGCATTTGTGGCTTGCTCTTGCTAAATATTTCTCCAGTGCAGTTTTTATAATAGACAACACAAATCATCATAGCATCAGTGGTATTATTTTCCTAAGAAAGAAATAGGAGAGGGAATGAAGGACTTGTGTTGCTTCTCTTTGTGTCCGCATCTTATTCTTCAGTGTCTTGTTGCTTTATAAATAATGCATTTATGTTAGTTTTTATAAAGGTATATGTACTCTCTCCATCATTACAGTATCTGAGCATGAATGCTTTTGTGCTCATAGATTCCTCTGAGATGGAAAATAAACATAATCCTTCTCCATTGCTGTGGGGCCTAGTGAGGGGAGTCTACTATTTTGTTACAAGCAGACACACAGTTAACCTAAACACTATCCTATCCAGCTTTCTATATTGTAAACAAGCAAATAAATTCAAGTACTGGTTAAAGTGCCTTCCACACCATGCAAAAATCTATATTGTTTTACAGTTGTGTAGGTAACAAGCAGGACAGCCAAGCAACATAATTCTCAAAGATGACATTGCCATTGCAGTCATTCATAGAAGTATAGCTACAACAAGGCTAACGAAGATCACCACGGATGGGTGGAGGGCCAGGGTAATAATTTCAGACCTCCCTAACAAAGTCTGACATTAAGCCATTATTTCTCTTCCTATCTCTTTTAGTCTGCCAGTACCAACGTATACAGAGCACTTGTAGAATTCAAGTTTCTTAAGATTTTACTTAAGACGCACAACACTACTGTATTTTTACTAAGATTCAAGTAATAGAAATATCTGCACATAAAAATCATCCAAGACTTGGAACAGTCTTGATGTATTAAAAAAATGCAGTCTTAAAATTCATCAGTCTCCTTTTACCTCTGAGACTACAAAATTATAATCATAGACTACGAACTTATATATCCAGATAAGAGATAATCACTATGATACCTCTAACCCTTAATTTGTTACTATTATAACTTCCTGTTTGCAAGCACAAACTTCAAGGCAAATGACCCTATTGGAAAGCTCTCATATCTGATGAGTAAGACAAGATAAAATAAAAGCAGGTTGCAAATACGGAGAGCTTAGAAGACAACACAAAAGTATATGTTGTGTCATGTTTCACTGCTGCCCACCACTGAATACCAGCAAAGAACTGAAGTTATCCAGAACTGATCTTTGGTAAAAAATTATCTTCACTTTGAAATTCCAAGTCCTGCAGTTTTCTGCAGATACCCAAGGGCTGTTCAGTTTGGTAAACAAATGGCTACAAAATTGAAGTCAAGAAGCTCAGAAAATTTTCTGGCCCAGGAGTCAAGATGCCTTGATCTAAATTTAATAAAGAATTTAGTGTACCCAAACACTAAGGAAGAAAAGAAGCTTTTTTGGTTTGTTTGGGTTTTTTTTGTTTGTTTGTTTGTTTGTTTTTTGTTTTTTTGCTTTTATATTGAAATTTAAATGGCACACTATTTAGATACATTATCCCCTTAAAAAAATTACTAAATAGCTGATTGTTTTTTCTCTTTGATCTCAATAAATAAATCTTTGATCAATCATACCTTCTGTAAACAGTTTATAATATTATGATGAAATTACAATGATTTATCTCAGAAACACCTGAGCACAAGTGGCAGGGAAAATAAGCATTGATCATAATTGTAAAAATGAAAAATCCTCTGAGGTTCCTTCTAACTTCTAGGTATAAAACAGCTAGTTCATTTTAAATCAATTGAGGGTCAGAGGAGGGCAGGTAGGAGGTCTACTCAGAAACTAGTGTGCTCTGGTATCTTGCATTGAAGTTAATTACCTTGATGTTCCATATTAACACTGGGGTGAGTCCCCCGGGTTGACAGCACATTCCTGCATTACCACATCCTCCGATCTGGGAAAAATCCTGACTCTACACGCTGACAGGTTGGCATGGCACTCAAAAAGTGATTAAAATCCAGATCAGGTCCAGTTTGGAACTAGTCCTCATATGCTCCAGGTAAGATTTCCATCTGGGAGAGGGTAATGGGTTTTGTATGTTTGGTTGGTTGGTTTTGTCTTTTTTTTTTTTTTTTTTTAAATATATTTTTGGCTTAGGGCTGTAAATCAGAGCAAGGGTAGGGGAGCACTGACGCCTTCAGCTAGTGTGCTGTTGCTCACCTTTCCCCTACTCCAAGGGAGCTGACTGGGGGTACCTGGCCTCCCAGCTAAAGACAAAAGGACAATGCCATCATGTAGGCAGAGGGCAGCCCAGTGGGATTTTTGGGAACAGGCCAGTTGTAAAGGAAGAACTACATGCTTTTACTTACCTTAAGCTTCTGATTCTCAAAGTGATGAGCTTCAAGGGAATACTACACAAATAATATTAAAATATTTACATATGCGCCTTTATCATAAACAAATAATTAGACCTTTTTCTTTTAAATAATTATTTTAATTCATTTTTACACTCTTAACAAGGTTTTATTCCATTTTAATAATAATATAAGTGGAAGTGTAAACTCTACTTATTAGAAACTGCATGGGCTCAGGTGTAAATTTTTAAATTCAATATATTATTTTAACCCAGTATATGTTACAGCCTAGGGGCTCAAGCTTTGCATTGAGACTGTCAGCAGAAAATTAAAAAGAACTTGTGCAAATGACCTCTCTCAAATGGCAGAAGCTTTCTTCCTGCTTTTCTGCTGACAGGCCAAATATCTTTTCTAGATTACATTACTACTTCTTTTCTTCAGGAATTACATCCAGCTTATGATTTTATGACAGTTTCAAACTTCTGCACATTTTGTGATATAAACACACCATACAAATACATAGTTTAACCTTATGAAACCTTATATTTCCTCTCAAATCCCTGCTAGAGATAACAGGATCCTTGAGGGTTAATGGCATGTAAACCACAGAAAATTGACTCTGCATTGTCCATGTGTGGAATCTGACAAACACTATGTCTTCTGCACATCACTCCCTGTTTTTTACTGTTAACTCTAGAGCAAATGTCATTTTTTTTTCCTATCATCTTCTATAACAGTGTGCTTAGATCTTGTCCTGCTGTCACTCATCACTTAGAGGATTTTAGCTAGATTAAAGGAAACTGAGAAGGCATAGTCATGAAAGAGAGACTTATTCTGCATTCTGATTCAAAATGGTAAAGATCCTTTATACACAACAATGGCTTGGCCAGCAAAGCGTACCGGCCAACTGGAAATCTCAAGTAATAAAAAGCTTAGATACTCCAGGCTCTGAACTTTGCTTTTAGCTAACTTTACTTTTTTTGTTTATTTGTTATTCATAACTATATGTACACAAAGAAATATATCTGGGAGGGGTGATTCCAAATATACTTTTCATTACCTCACAGTACTTCATTTTTCTCTTGTATTTTTTTTGTTCAGTCTTATTAGTGGCTGACAATCAGTTTGCTCCCTACACAGTGATTTCAGTGGAGTCTTGCTCACCAACTTTCATGCAGATTAAACAGGAGGAATTAAATCTCACTTAAGTGCCAATTAAATGCTGAGACAGTGGGCAGCCACTGTACACAGCAAGGTGCCACTTGGAAAGGCTAGTCAGAAGCTCAGCTGCAAGAGCAGAAATACCGAAGGAAAAAGCCAAGGCAAACATGGGATCCCCACAGTCTGAGAAGCTGCAGCTGCAGAGGGAAGCAGCAGGCCGCAGGCAGGTGGTGGGAGGTGCCTACAGTGTGGACCTGGGAGAAATCCAAAAAACACATTTTCCTTTGGCCAAGATAGTTTTGCAAAAGGCAGCCTCGGAACCTTGACATGTAAGGTGCTCCTCCCTATTTATTCCTAACATATTTAGAGAAAGGCGAGATGATTGCATAAACAAATTTATTCTCATGAATTAAGCAGTAAACATGTTTTTCTTCTGGCAATCAACTGAAAAGGCACCATGTACTGACTAATTGCTCAGGCTGGAGGAGCTGGCGCTTTATATTTTAGTGCCGCTTACGTTACGATCAGTGGAGCAGCAGTGAAATTTATTACTTCAGTTTTTGTTTTTGGAGAGTTGAAAAAATGCTTCTGATGGCCATTTTAATAAAACAGGCCGGATTTTATCCAAAAAAATATTTCAAAATCGAAATATATTGGAAATATCTGTTTATTGCAATGATTTTCAATATTGTTAATGAACTGAGAAATTAGAACAATACCTTTAAATTTGTATTTTCATTTATCTTTGCTTATATATTTATAATGATGTAATTTATAGAGTTTCTCATGTAGTCTCCTAGTTTTTGTGCACATTTCATTTAAGTCTTGAAGTATTTCCTAAATCCACCAGCAACTAATGTCTGCCAGACCTAATGTACCATAGCTGTGAGAACGTGGGATTTGACTTACATCAAATTCTGCTTACCATCTGAAGTCCTCATTCACTCACTTTAACAGATAATTTGGGGAAGCTGATATGTTCTGTTCTTTACTTGCTTCTTTCTATTTTAAGCTGTCTAACTTGGTGGAACTCCAAAAATAAATCCCAGGATTTGAGCAGGATTAGTTCTTTGTGAATGTGATCATTTACAAACTTTGAGGAGTGAGTCCATTTGCCAAATACCTTGCTGATATACTGTGGAGAGTTTGTTAACAAGGTAGAAATTGGTTTTTTTGAGCTGACCAGAGCACTGTTCTCCTCAATGGGTGCAGGTAGTTTTTTAATTTCCCTGAACTCTTCTGGTCTGCTGATCTATCTGTCTGAAGCTTATTATTATTATTATTATTATTATTATTATTATTAATATTATTATTATTATTATTATTATTATTAATTATTTTCTCCATAATTACTTTGGTAAGCCTGGTGGTGACTGGTTTATTCATATATCCTTACTGCTGCAGTGAATTGGTTTTGATGCAAAATATCATAAGTTATTTATGTTGTCACAGGGTCTTTCCATGGGAGCACAGGTGTGTTTGAAAACCTCACATGCAATCAGTTATTCCTATGTATTTTCACAGATATCTCCAGACCTAAATCAAAACTGCTTTAGTCTTTTAGAAGGAATGTCCACTAACAGACTTCCCAGTTCTTGATTTATCCCTCCTACAGCTAGTACTTCCAAGCAGATCAGCATGAGATAAACGTTAAATAAATTTTGGTGAGGCAAAGTCACAAGCACAATGTCAAGACCAGCTCAAATGAAATACAATAGCACCTGTAACTGGCCTTTCTTATTCAGCCCCAAGCTCCTTTCCTTTTTCTGCTATTCTCTTGAAAGGCTTAACCACTTATCCTTCTAGCAGTTGACTATAGCCATATTTTTTCTTCTCTTTTCTGAAGGGCAAGGAATGCTTAGCTGAAAGGCAAGTAAAAATACTACAGACCTCCTGCTGAGCATGCTTAGCTACCATTTCTTGGTATGGTACAGGTCAAGTACTTCTGCTCATCTCACACATTGCAAGCCACAGAGGAAGTCCACACACTCTCAGGAAAGCCCTGAAGCAACATGGTATTCCCCCATGAAAGGATAATTCTTTTTCATTGAATCTTTGCTTAACATAAAAATTTTGTGGTAAATATTTAGGCCTTTACAAAATATTAAAGCAGACTAGGTCTAAGTAAAAGTTTTTCAGGGAGTCCTAAGCTTATGCTATTCACTCTTTGAGCTCTCTCAGTGTAAGCCAGTCCTGAAATTGAAACTGTAGGTGGCAAAGTGGAGGGTATGGTATAAGAAATGTTCCTTTTTTTAGCAGGACATGGCTTGTGTGCAGCAATGCGCAAATACAAGCATGCTAAGACAACTCAGCTTATAAAACCAGACTTGAGTTTAAGTACCATGCTGGATATTAATCTATATTTTAAATATATTTTAAATATATATTTTTTTATTTTGCTATTGTAAAAGGGATGCAGAGATACATATGTAGTAAAATAAATTTAAAAATATAAAAACCAGAATGAATTCAGAGTTTAAGAATACATATTCATAGTGCAATTAACTTGTTTATTTAAAGTATTTATCTTACTTCACGATGTCGGCATCCTCCAAATTGCTGTGAAAGTATTCATAGAAAAACATAAACTAAAGTTTGAAGGTTTAAATGCATATTCAAAAAACATATGCTATGTTTATTCATAACACTGACGCTATTTCTATAGAGTAATGGTATACCTTTTACTATATCACTATACTTATTATTTGTATCAAAATAATTTAGGTTAGAAAAAATGCACTTCATATGAAGAGTATCAGAATTAGTTTCCCAAAGTATGTACAGACTGGAAAAATATTCACAGATTTCGTATATATCTTGTGCAAACAATCTTGAACAACAGTTCATACTTTTAGCTTTGAAAACACTACAATTTAATTTCAAAGAAATTAATATATATAAGTTAATTTGGCTTTGTTTTATCTGTTTATGCATTCCAAGTGCAAGAATAAAATTAAAAATTAGTAAGAGTGGGAGACTGCTAAATTTATTCTAACTTGGTCCATGCAGTAATTGCATTTGTATAATTACCTGTTCATTCTGGTATAAACACTAGACTATTTCAGACTACTTTTCCATGACCTCCAAGCACTGATCTCAGTCCCTGTGTGTGCTCCATACCTACTCAGAAAGTGATGAGCTGTCCTGTTCTTACACATTCATTCAGGGGTTACCTTGGCAACCACTTGATAAGATGGTGCCATAATGTCTGCCCAGCTTCTTTTGCTATATTGTGAGTTTATAGACTAGACGATTTCAAAAGATGATTTTCCCCCCTAGGGCTTGTAGAATCAGTATAGATTTCTTCCTATCTTAATGGCAAATGAGCTACTTTACTTGCCAATAATCCAATGCTTTTTATGGTGCTACTTTATGATGAAAACACACAAAGACTCAACTGCCCTGTATTCTACCATATATATTGTATCTTACTAAATACTTATTTTAAACTAGGTTTCTCAAATTTCTGTGACCATTCTTTTTATGGGCATGTTTTTCCCTGTTTATCATCCTAAATTCTGTTTGCCCTTAATGTTTCACCATGTGACAGTTTCAACTATATTTTAAAACAGGGATGTCAAAAGAATTGTATTAACTTGGTGTAATAAAATTATAAAATATTAATTGCATGGCTCTATATTAAGTCAGTATAACATTGTGAAATAATAATTTTGTATTAATTTTGTGTACTGATGTACAGAAGACAATTCAAAGTTACTATTTTCTAATACAATTTCTGCAACTAGGCATATGAAGGGAGGACAGAGACTTATTGCTTATTGCTTCTGGTTGCTCTGTGAGCTCAAACACAAATATACGTAAGAAGGAGAAAGGTCATGGATTTTGGAACACCCAGAAACCTAACTGGACATGATGCCGTTAGGCACCAGATACTGCTTTTAGAGATTTTTCTTTCTGTGATTGCTGATGAAGGTCCAGGTCACAATGCAGCTGTAGTAGTACAGAAGTCCATTGTTGGACACAGGGGAGAAATTCACTGAAAAACTTCTAGTGATGCTGCTTCTTTTTCGTTTTTATTTCACCATATTTATGCTTTCATATGCTTCAACACAAATAAAGGTTAAAACATCGCAAACATAATGATTCAAGAGCTAAGCAGACCATCCAAAATCTGCATGATCCACCAGGCACAGCCAGAAGCATTCATAAACTGACAGAGTGATTTGCTGAGATCTAACATAACTGCTTATTCTCAGGGAAACTGGGATTGTTCTGCTAAAGAAAACAGCAAAACTAAGCAAAACCCAGAAAAACAGAAGGGTTTTTTTTGTTTGTTTGTTTGTTTGTTTTTCCATAGATACTGAGAGAAGTTATTTGCAGTGTCTATTTTCATGAACTGTTTCTCACAGTAGATATTCTGCCATATAGTTTATATGGAAAATTATGTGATCACATTTTGATGACATTATTCAAAACTATTTAATTCTAATTTCTTAAAAATGCAGTTGGTATGCTGTAAACTGAGAACATGGTACCATTAAAAGCCCAGGTTGCTTTTGAGCTCCTAACCTAACTTTGTATTTGCATACTTAATTTGTTCTCCAGGTATCTTGATTCTTATATAGTCCTTCCCACTTTAATGCTAGCAATTCTCACCAGCACTGGTGATTTTATTCCTAGATGTCTCCAACAGACAGATGTATTCTTTTACAGACTGCTTTCTGATACAGGAAGAGAGTTATACTTTTCCCTTACAGAGTGTAAGACAAAACATATTGAACAAAATCATAGAATCACTTTGTTCATAGGCACATGTAACTTTGCCCAGGGGAAGTCATGTCTAACTTAGGTCATAGGGCCTCAAATGGATATTATGTCACAAATGGCATTTTATTTTTAATTAATAGAACCCTGCGTGATTTTAGCAAATCAGTGAAGTGTTTATTGCTCTAGTTTTTCTTTTTGGTAATTATTATTATTATTGTTTTTTATTAGTGACATGGATAAGCTAGTTTTTAGCTTTCTTTTAACAACAAATAAAACTTCAGGCACATGTTTATTCTTTTTTTTTTTTTTAATACCTCAGCAATCACTTCACAAGTTGTAAAGTGGGAGATGAGAACTACTGAGGCCGAAAAATACTGTTGTAAAATTAGATGTGTAAGCAGTTATGTTATGTAGTTTGTAAAGAGATAAGGATGCTTGAGTATTGAAATTGACTAGGTGAAGTTTCACCCACTCGTGAACATTAATGCAGAGACCTAACGGACTACATTATTCTCTATGTTGAAATAAAAACTAGCTAGTTTTGGACCAATGACTAGGGAAACTCAAGCCTAGATTAAAGGCTTTTGTAGCCTGCACAACAGACACATTAGAGCTTAAATGTTTTGATCAGAGGAGATACACCAGACATTACAAAACTTTATGCCACATGCAGCATATCATGATCTGTTTCTCTGCAGGTGCTGCACAGCTAGCACTGCTTAGGCTCAGTGTACAGCAAGCTTTGCTGCACTGCACAGACATGTTCAGCCTTCTCTTTCTCAGATCTCCTAGGAAATCAGAAGTCAAAATAAGAACTGATTCCCAAAGCCAAAACTAGTGCTTTAAAAATAACAACAATAGCAACAACAACAATAATAATAAAGTGGTTTTGGACTTGTTTGTCCTTGTTTCTCTCCTATGATCCTATGAAATGGACAGAACTTGACCAATGTTATAGCCTTTGGGCTATGACAGATCAAGCTGAAAACTAAATGTGAAATGTTGAAGAAATTCTCTCAGAGGTTTGTTCTCAGGAAAAAATAAAATAAAAATTAAAATTATTATCCACCATGTATATCAAGCACATACATTTGTGTATCTCTGTAGAAAACACCACATTCTTATTGTGCATACAGCCATAAATTTATTTTCCAACAAGAAGGACATGTCCTTAATGCTGTTAATTTCCTCTTGAAATATTTTATAGTAGTTGTTGCCATAACCAAATGAAATACCCAGTCAAAACATTTCAATTTCCTTGTTGGGGTTTGAAAACTTATCTATGAAGGCCCACACAAGCTACTGCTTTAATCATGACAGTTTACTTCCATCATATTGGAAATTTACCAGAGAATATTTTAATGGGCTGTTGTTGACAAGATTGAGTTTGAAAAGGAAATGATCTTTAGTTTGAAAAAGAATGCAAGAATATGTTGCTAAGAGATAGAAATGCTTTTTAAACTGTATTCATAGTTTAAGAAAGTAATTATGTAAAGAGACGCCTTATTAAAATAGGAATCATACTGATTTTTTATTTTATTTTATTTTATTTATTTATTTATTTATTTATGTTTAGTAAAGGCAAGAACTAGCATGACTAGTGAGATGTTCACTGACTTGTGGCCACTTAATCCTGTTTTGTATTTCTTGTACCTGAATCGTTTTCAGCACTTCTTCTCATGCAGAACTGTCATGGTTTTGGTTGGGATAGAATTAAATTTCTTCATAGAGGCTCATATATTGCTTTTTTTTTTTTTTATTATTTTTGAGGAAAACACTGTGGATGTTTTTATTGTTGCTGAACAATGCTTACACAGAGTCAAGGACTCTTCTGCTCCTCATGATGCCCTGCCAGTGAGGAGCTGTGGGGGTACAAGGTTCTGAGAGGGGACACAGCCAGGGCCACTGGCCCAGACTTGAACAAAGGGACATCTCATACCATAAGGTATCATGCTCAGCAAGAAAAGCTAGGGTAAAAGAGGAATGGGGAGACATTTGGAGAGATGGTATTTGTCTTCCCAAGAAACCATTATGCATAATGAGCCTTGTCTTCCTGGGAGTGACTGACTGCCTGCCTGGGGACGGGGCATAGTGAATGCATTTGCTTTTCTGCTTTCCTCATGTGCACTGTTTTTGCTCTACCTTGTAAATGGCCTTTATTTTAATCCACTGGTTCTCACACTTCCACCTTTCTGATTCTGTCCCCCATCCCATTTGTGAGAGTGAGTGAGTGGCTGTGTGGTGCTGAGCTGCTGATGGGGTTAAAACAGAACTGAAACTCACAGCTCCTTCCTTAATAGAGTTTGACAGAGGAAACTTGTATGCTATTACATATGGAAAAAGAGATTTGAGAAGGCAGAATAAGAAGGCCTTTGAAAAGATTGTTGCTTGACCACCAAACCGACAGTTACAGTTAGAGAGCAGAAGAACCAACTCTCTGTGGCTCACTGTATTTACTCCAGAGTTCTCATATAATCCAAATTATTTTTCACCTCTTTTGGAAAGACACAGATTTATTCTGCATAATTTCCAAGACAGCTTTCTTCCTTGACTAAGTAGGGCAGTAGGGCAGCATTTAGAGAGGTTCTCCTTGCTAGTGGAAGAAAACTGTAACATTCTGAATTTTCCAAACTGCTTTTAGTATAATTTAAATTGTATTTTCTCACTCATGTTATCTTCAACAATCCTAGAGAATAAATAGTGTATCTGTAAATCTCTTGGTCACAAAGCTTTCAATCCAGCCAAAAACACAGTTCAGTAGATGAAAACAGATCCTTCTTCACCCCATCTGTGTCACTATGGTGGTAGAAAAAAACAAGGATACATCAGATTTCTGTGAAGTCAGAACTGGAAAACACAATGTCATATAAAAATACATTCAGTTTGCTAAACTTCAAATTCTAAAATAATCTTCTTAATAATTTATTTGCTTTTATTTTTTCCTTCCATGTTGAAGTTCATCTAGTTATATAAAGTTCTAGCTAAGTCAAATGCACTGTTACTGAGGCTATATTCTCTATATACTGAGGTTTATATTCTCTACACTGATTCTCCTATATGGGATTTTCCAAAATTCGCATGCAGGTGCAAAATTATGGAAAATGAGGGCAGAGGCTGTATGCATAAAATTTGCCTCTTCAGGACTGAGGACTAGAAGATTGTTAACTAATCAGTATCTGGGACTAGAGTTCTCATATCCTTTGGCAAACTAATAAATTTCAATTTGTGAAGGAGTGAAAGTCAGCAACATGCTCTCAATATGACAGAAGTTACAATTTCAAAGATGGGTCATGAGATAGCTAAGCACATATGATCCAACAGTAACTTTTAACATCATTCTACTAAAAAGAGTGTCAATATAGTGCATAAAAAAAAAAAAAAAAAAAAAAAGTGGGATATAAAACCACAATGATTTCAAATAAATTTATATAAATTAAGTCTAAGACTTAGATGATACTGCTTAAACTCTGGGAAACCAGTGCTCCTAGATGAAATCAAATAATAACATTGCAAGGTTACAGCAGATTTTTCTTTGGTACTCTAAATCAATATGAATAAGTGAAAAAAAAAATTAAAAAATCCCTAAGTGTTAGGGTTTTTTTCTGTACTATATATATTTTCAATGTCTGTAATTTCTAGTAAAAGCTATACAAATAGCAAGGTACAACTACCTGGTAGTTGGTCCACTGGTGATTGTTACTTAAAATCAAGGATATCCCCCTCTGTTCTGTCC
This sequence comes from Coturnix japonica, assembly GCF_054131305.1. Taxonomy (NCBI): domain Eukaryota; kingdom Metazoa; phylum Chordata; class Aves; order Galliformes; family Phasianidae; genus Coturnix; species Coturnix japonica. Next base: position 49,703,244 of record NC_140664.1, read on the forward strand.
TTGCCCTTTCACTTCAGCTAGCTTCTTTATTTACCTCTTATGCTTTTTATTTTTCAAGCTTTAGCATAAAGTTGTAGAACGCATTCTATTGTACTTTTATCAAGCCATACCCAGTATTTTAGCCTTTTAGAATCGACATTTTGATGAAAGGGAAACTAGTGACATAGAGCTCTATTCAGTTTGTTTATTCATAGTGTGTATGCCCTTGAGTGGCTTCACAGCAGGTCACAAAGAAAAAGGAAACCCCCTTTTCTCAGAAATCTCAGCTCAAACTTCAAGAAACTGCACAGCTCTGAAAATAAACCGTAATTAAAACTTCATGGAAGAGAGCAATTGCTTCCTCCTAGTTCCACAGTGCACACCAAGAAACCACATCACTCACATTTCTCCAGCCAGCATACACAGCTCACATTTTTTCCCACCACAACAGAGCTTTACTTTACAGGGTCAACAGAACTCAACTAAATAACATTGCTAGAAGTATCTGAATAAAAATTCAGAAAGAAAGAGCCATAATCAAAATTCTGGAACTCAGTCTCATTACTGACGTAAAATAAGATACTCAACAGTTTGACTAAAGAACTGAAAACTAATTTTACTGAGGATGTACATGAGAACTTTTTCTACTGCTTTGAAGTAGCCCTAGTCTTGTGGTATTATCAGCAATTACATGATGACTTCCAGACCTCTCAGCCTTTGCTATAAAACTGTATTTACTTTCTTCACTCAGAAATACTTTGTAGATGATATAAATTTCCATATTAACATATAAACATACACAAAATAATTTCCTTCTCCATTTACTCTAATGCTTTTCTTAATCTCTTAATATTTCTCCTCCTAAATACTTTTACCAATGTAAAGGATTCTCTATGCATCTATAACAGCAAAATGTTTAGTCAGACTGTAGTTTTTCATCTTATCACAAGTTCCACATTTCATATGGACTCTTTTTTCACACCTTTTTGGGTACTGGAATGAGAAGATAAAGCAACCCAGGCAAGCTCAAATCTGAAACAGTTCCATTCGTTGTGATATAAAAGGTGATATCAAGTGCACGGATGTACAATCACTGCAACCCACCAAGTCTGACTTGGTCACGCCCACCTTGGCAATGTCATGCTTGACTACAAAGATTTAATGATAAGAAGAAAGATTAAGAAAAATAGCGATTCTTACTAGCCTTATTTCTTCCTCACATATGTTATGTAATCTCTGCTAACTTTAGGATAAGAGCAATGTTATTTATGGAAAGAAAAAAAATAAACAAAAATCCCAAAGCAAAGCACCTCTCCTGACTTCTGTTAGATGAAAATATGATCTTCTAAACTGGCTAAAATCTCTTCATGGCTCAAGAATTACTCATTCATCTAACTATCCTGAAAACATAGGCCTCCTCTCTAGCCCACTGAGTCAGTAAAACAAATTAGATTGAGTTTGATGGACTCTGAGTATTTTTCTGAAAGCACACAATTCATCTCACTTCTCTTCTTAGATTTCCAGGTTGCTGTACTATTCCTGAAAATTCCCATCTATAAATAAAGAACACTAATCTTTAACACACTGAGAATCAATTGATTTCAAAACTACTTAGGGTTTGGGGGTTTTTATTCATTTTCTTTATATACAAGACATTTTGTATCGAATTGATTGTTTTATTTTACACAATCACTAATGTTCAAAACTGCAAGACTTTAACTTATTTCTTGTGTGCACCATTACATGCAAGACGATGTTTAATGAATTGTTTAAGGCTTAGGGCATAGACATAGAAGGTGTTTGAGGAGGTAGGTTACTTCACCACACAATTATTTAAAGGACATAACTGGACATTATATAGCGATTTATTGCTAAGACATTATATTTAAGAAAGTGAAGCATTTAAGACATCTTTTTTATTCTCAGCAAAAAGAATCTCATTTTGACCTTTCATGAGACCATTGTGGTATAGAAGAACTTAATCCATTCTCTGTTGGCTGTTTCCCTGAAAAAGAAAAATCTTTCTTCTGCCTCCTGAAAGTGAAACAGCCAAGATGCACTTCACCATCTGTCTATTTGTCATCACTTAAATGATCTCATTATCATCCTGACAAACATCTGAGAATATATAGGCTGTCTGTCTGCACAGCACTCATGCAGAGCTGGGGGCACTGCTGAGAGACATCAGAAAGCATGCCTGAGCCTCACAGACAGTTTGGTCCCCCTCAGAAGTCCTGCCAAACCTGCCACATATTTGTCTGTGCTTCTTCGTATTAGATGATATACATTCTATCTATGAAAAAGGAAATTTTTATTTGTTTGTTTAATTTTTTATTAGGAAGCAGCACATAAAAGAGATACTGCAGGGTGCCCCATGAACAGCAAAAAGGAGAAAATAGGACTATCAGAACTGCCAGAAGTGTAAGGAAGCAACAAGGTAACAGTGCTGTTTGCAGGCATAAAAAGAATGTAGATGATAAAATCAAATAGAAATCTAGGTTATCAGTGTTTACCTAAAATCTAGAAACTCTGTAAGTAAAACAGTTGAAGGTAAGCCAGGGTTCCACATATGTTGCACTGTAGCAGCCATAAAGTACAGTGTTCAAGTCCAGAAACTGATTGTGTCTCTTCATGGCACATGTGTTATAGAAAGAACTCTTACTACAGAAGACCTATTTTTTTTCCAATGACCAACATTCATTTTTGCTTTTACTTGTATGTATATGTGTGCCCCGGTGGCGCAGTGGTAGGAATGCCATGTTGCAACACCAGAGGCCCTGGGTTCGAATCCCCCCTGTGGTGCAAGTGGTAGAAGTGCCGCTCTGCTACACAGGAGACTTGAATCCCGGGGGTTGGCCTTGATGATCTCTAAGGTCCCTTCCAACCCACATGAGACTATGATACTATGATACTTGACATCCACCTGGATCTCAAGGAGTCACATCTTTGATGTACATATACAATCACTTAACTAAGAGGAGCCTACAGCATATTCCTAGATACAAATCAAGCTACATTCCAGATGATCTTACATAAGCAGTTCTACACACCTACATCTTTTCTCATACTGTGTCAGTGACTGATCTTACCTTTGTGGGTATTCAAACAAGAATATATGCATGTATGTATATATATTCAGAAAGAGATAACACTGAAATTGTATTTTTGTATGTTTTGTGCATAAAATATATGTACACTGTTGATTCTAGAGCTGTGCTATATGATTAAATTTTATAGGACTCTGTAGGCCATTTTTTCAAAGCCTAGCTTTTGAAAAAAGAAGAGCTTCTCCAATAGCATAATGTATAGTCTAATAAATAGCAAAAGTAGGAGAACACAGCTGATTTCCCCTGGCTGATCTCCATCTGTTCATATTGTAAAACAAGTGGATATGTAGTTCAATTAATTTGAAGATACTGTCTGAATCAGATTAGTGTCAAGTCTTTGAATGAAGAAAAAATAAAGTTGTTAAAAAGATGTAACACTTTTCCACAGGGAGTCTGATTGAGAGTTTTCTTAAAATGATGTAACATTTCATAAAACAGATACATAGGAACATTAAAGGGAAAAAGCTATTGCATTTGATTGTGCAGAGCAGAAGAGAGCAGATTTATCTCTGCCATTTTAAAGTCTGAAATATGTAAATCCTGACAAATCTTTCTCCGACAACTATCAATATACAGATTTAGTTCCCATGGAAGGCTTAGCCTTTGCCACTTTGCAAAACATTAATTGTTTTGCTTGCCATCTGTACCAGAAGCTTAGAAGTAAACTGTGAAATAAATGTGTTTTTGGTAAATTGCGAGTAGTCTAAAAATTTCTCTTGCTGTGACATTGATGATTTTGGTAATTTTTGATCTAGAAGTACTGGGAATCACTTCCCACTTAAAAGGGTCTCTCAAAATAGCATTTTCATCTCTATCTTCTATTCAAAACAAAACGTTAATTCTTTCATGGAGAGACATTAACTTTTAAGAAAAAAAAAAACAAACAAAAACACAAAGCTTGATGCTTGCAAGCATAACTAAAGGAATTAAAGAGACCTTCTATCCCCCCACCCCCCCCCCACCCCCCCCCCCTTTTTTTTTAAAGGTACAGCTTTTCCTATGTGACATGAGGGACTGCCTCTGGAGTTACATTGAACACTATACTAAAACGTTTTTTCATTTCCCCATGACTAATAGCTATTCTGACCTCATTAGAAAATTGTAATCAACCCCTCCATTTCATACAACCTTTACCCTTACAAATACTAGGATACCTGACATTAATATATCATCATATTAATAAATCATCATATTAATGTCAGGTATGCAAGTATTAGTGTTATAATATCAGCCATCCATCTGTTCATGACTCATTAATATCACCACCACCTCATTCTTATCCACCTTTCTGGCTATCAGAATAGAAAGATGAAGATGACTGTGGTCCTTTCTATCACACATTTATTCATAACAATGACTGAAGACCTCATTGACAAAGAAATTTAAAAAGCATTGACATGCAAACACACAACACCAAAAACAACAAACAAACCAATGAACCAAGCAACAAAAATAACCAGTAACACAAGCACTGTAACTCATTTTGTCTCCTTGAGCAGGAGGAAGAATCTGTGTTCTCCTTTTTATTCAAACCACCTTAGCATTTGCTATTAACGTTTCAGAAATTGTAACGTATTTATAGGTTTTCTCAAGTTTCATTATTACCATTATTGGCTTCATAATCACTGTATTTATTCCATTCTGAAATGTTATTTTCTATATTTTAGTCTTTAAAAATAGAGGTCTAGACTGTTGTAAGAGATGTCAAACATCATTTTCAGTGAGAAATAAATCTTACTGTACCTTATATTCATAAACTACTCATACTGTCTGCAGTATTTGCCAAAATGCCAAGGGATTATGCCTTTTTTGTAATTGTGTACTGACAACTTGTGTTCAGATTATAAATGATTAAATCAAGGCATTTGGATTCTGCTTAAGGCATCTGCTACCACCAAAATTATTTCTATTTTCTTTCCAAACACGCCATCTTTTCTTACAGAAAGACAGACATGCTTGCTCTCCAGTAGTACTCATTTTCCAATTTTCCTTCTTCCCTGAATGAAATAAGAAGTAGACTTTAATTTCTTCTCCTTCTTGTCTGGAGAAACTAAAGCACGTCTCCAGTTCCCATTGGTTTTAACAACCAGACTTTTATCTCTGTTGGTAACTGAGTTGCTGAGGTTTTTTAGATGGCTAATTTCTCCTAAATTAAATGTCTGTGTAGCAAAAGGCAGCATCCACCACTTTTATTTGACATCTAATTTTAAAAAAGCCTTAAGAAACATTCATCAACCAAATTTTGTTTTGAATCTTTTGAGCTGCGGGCAGTATTGACGTGTAAAAATCACTAACAATTTAAAATTAGTGTGCCTTGGCCAGCTGACTGATAGAGTGACTGAGTATAAAATCCTAGAGGTTGACAGCATTTTTCATTATTATGAAGAAAAATGTTTAAGTGTGTATCTGAGTGTTTCAAATGTGCATTTTTGTACAGAATTTTCAGTGAAACACAGGATTATTATGTATCATCGATTTTTAGCACAGACTTTTTTCTCATTTGAACTAACAACATCTCTTCTTTGATTCTATTCTATAAAGAAAATAGAAAAGGAAGCACTCTATGCTTTCTCCATACAAATATGATTGTAAAGCAACACAAAAATTATCTCCAATGTGCTAAATTATAAACTGTTTTAAAGGTTTTCCCTTTTTTGCTTAATCCATAATTCAGAATTAATTCCAAAGGTTCAAAAAGACTCTTCTGTTGCTGCTTGCTGCTAGAGAAGAGGTTGTACAAAACCCCCCTAAAACAATTCTAATCATTATTAAATAAATCTTTTTGCCAAACTGTATGTCACAAAGATTGTCTTTCTTGAGGTCTTCCCCAGGTTTAACAGACTGAGGAATATTGAAAAGTACTTGTTATTTATACTCAAACTTCAGTTGTATGGTTCTATACAACTCTTGAAAAGTGACTCTTTTAGAGATCTAAGATAGACAGAGACAAATGGAAAAGTATTCTCATATATTTTTTACAACTTTGTTCCATATTTGGTATGAATCATAGAAGATCTTTCTGCACATTCTTACATTACATATTTATGAGTGTGAAAGGAAGAAGTATAGCTGCCAAGTTCAGAAGTCCAGTGCATCCTACAATGGCATTTAAATCAAGTGCTTTAAGTGGTTAAAATGAAAGACCAGAACAGGAAGTACTGGTTTCTTCATTATCTTGGCAAAGTCCTACACAAAAGTTAAATTACATTTTGGGCATTTTCAAATGTGCATTCTATGCTTCTAAATATGTAATACTTTGTAGATGCATTCCTTTGTTTTTATATGTTTGTCTAATATGAGATAAAAGATATATATATAGGATATGCATATATTACATCTATATATAAGTACTGTATATGTAATTTTACTAATAACAAAGCAACTTTCCCTCTATATTTATATCTTTATTTTCTGAAGACAGAATATTCTTTTCTAATTTTGTTTGCTTATTCTCTGCCTATTCCTGCTTTCACATCAAATTCTAGATCACCTTAATAGTATATTTTAGTGTCTCTTCATCATACCAAAGCTAATGGGAAATCACAGCTCCAAATGAGACTTTTCATCTGCCATCTGTAGTCTTCTATTTTCTGGGGAAACTTCCCAGTCTTGCCATGTTCCTGAAAGCCCTGTGTCATCATCAGCTGCAGATCTTCGTTCAGATCAATGCACGAATGTGTCAGCAAGTGCAAGAATTACTTAGCTTGTCATTTTAACTTAACTTACAATCCACTAAAATCATGTCTGCACAAACTACAGAGCCTGGAGAGTGACTCAGTTAATTAGCCACTACTTAAGGGGAAACTGAAGAACTGCTTGGGCTCTTCTGACTATATTCATCATAACCTCTCAGTTTTCCTATTGGTCAAGTTCTTGATATCCCGGTTGTAATTCTCCAAGATGAATATGGTTGTTCTGATCTCTCTGCTACCTGTTTGTATTTATCCTGGGTATCAAATTTCCTCATATGTTACTGATTGCCTATGTTAAGTCATTTGAAGCTAGGTTTCAGGGATTCTGAAAAAAATAAGACATCCTTTAAACTTGAAAACACATTCTATATGTAGCTCTATCTTATTCCAGAAAGCTCTTTCAGTGAAGGCTATCCCACAGAAAAGTTGAGTAGGTTTCCGCAGATATCCTTACAGAAAAGATCACCATAGGCTCTATGGAAATCATGGAAGATTAAAACAGCAAACTGATCTTGCGTTTTTGAATATGTAAGATTTCTTACATATTCTCTGTTCACTTTCCCTTTTCACTTTGTACCTTTCATACATGTCTGGTTTACATACTTTAAGCTTCAGTCTACCAAAGCAAGTCTGGAAAACACATAGGTCATCTAAATTCAGGATCTCTTTGCATAATAGAGAATCTGTGTAATATCCTCGGACAACTTAATGTCTGAGTCTTAACATAACTTTTCACTGAACACAGTATGGGAAGCTTCTATTTTATTGAAATTTGGATGATGATAGCTTACTGCTTAGACTGAAAATATCCCCACTATTTAAAGCTGCCCTTTTGCAGGACAACTCACAAGATGTTCAGTCCTTGTACTCCCTGAGCCCATGTTCTGCAAGAATATCAGTCATGTATTTTTTCTCCCAGTCAGAACAAAACCAGATTTAAACTGAAATTTGTTCATCTGCACACTTCCCAACTATCAGTATGTATTGACTGACCTTTATCTTTCCTCTTACGAAACCATTAAAATTCCCATTAATTATACAAACCTCGGTAGTAAAGCTTTTATTTTGTCCTATCAGTGATTTTTTTCTTTTCTAGCTGTGATACTTCTAGACAGACTCACCCAATACTACCCGGTTTCAAAGGCATTTCATTGCTGAATGAGATTAAGATATAGCTGTGAACTAATAATATTGATTATCTATCTTCTATCAAAAAGACCTTTCTAGTTTTTACGCATACAAAGCAAAATGAAATTGTTTTAATGCACAGAGTACGTAATCAAAAAGCGTGCAGTAAGAGGCTGAGAAACAACAAACACACTGGTATTATGGCTCATTATAATTTTATTTTTTTTTAATTCAACTCATTTCATTTATGTAACAGATATGTTAAAAAATATTTATACGTGTCCTGTAATCTTTTGTTAATGTGGAAATGTTTGCTGCATGTGGTGCTGATACCAAACATTATACATTTGACATATAACAGCCATGTGAGATTAAAAGGATTCATCAATAAGACAGCAGTGATCAATAACCCACTGTTAAACATTAAAAACTTCCCTCCTATAAGAACACAAGAAAAATAATGTTCCTTTTCACCTAACATAGGCTCTATATTACAAAACGTTCCTGTGCCATCTTTTTGATCATTCTTTTCATATGTTTCTTTTAATTTAAATATCTGGAGTAGGAAGAGAAGCAAGAAAACCTGTGTACAGCTAAACAAAATGCTGTCAAAGTAAGCTCAGGACATTTCAAGATGAAATATGAAGTGGTTAAAGCCAAAACTCTGGTAACATGTATTCAACATTGGCTTAGTGTGATATCATGAGTAAATCACTTTTCTGTCCTTAACAATACTGTCCAATGCATTGGGCAATGTTCTAAATGACAAGAAGAAATTATTACAATCGCTGCTGACTATCACAATCACAGAATGTAGCCAACTGCATGCAATGTGAATTGAAATATTAATATATCACCATATGAAAAATACATGTGCATTTTATCTGTATTTCAAAAGTACAGATTTCCTAAGATGACATTCATGCAGAAAAACATTTAGTGTTCAGTTCTTTAACTGGAAGAAATACCCCCATGGTGTCTGGTACAAGAGTAATATTCTGTTTTGTACATATGATTAAAGTCACCAGCTTCCCAGGTGGCATTCTACAAAGCAGATGAATTTCTCTTCTGATAAAATCAGAGAAAGTTTTGCCCTAACTTAATAAGGATCAGAGAACATTTTCTTCTGTAGTTCATCACATCTACAAACACTGTGGAAATGTATGAGCTTCTCCATAGTAACTTTATACATGTCCTTTGATTTGCATCAGTCATTTTGATTTTGAAGGTTCTGTCAAACATTACAAAAGTTAGATTCTTCTCTCTCAGTGAAGAGAATCTCAAAAAAACTCCTACAGTTTTCCTACAGCTTCACAGAATTCAAAGCAGCAGAGCAATTTCCTTACAACCAGCAGCTACCAAGAATTTTTGCTACTGTCATTATTCATATAATCAAAAGTATTTATTTAAACAAGTTTTTAAGATATTTTTGGATCTGAATTAACTGGAATGTCTTATTAGGATATGAAATAGATAAAAATCTTGGGTGAAAATTCAAGCTTCCTAAACTGCAAGTGTCATTTCTCTGCCTCCCTTTTTCAAAGACTCTTTTTTATCTTGTCATCTTTCAACCTTAGAACTAGACAAATCAGATTGTACAAGACTTCCATGAAAGCAGCATGGAAACTTCTTTCCACTGCAGGAGTCATAAAATTAGGTAAATAATATTTGATATTGCTGGACAGAGCTGGCACTGAGTGTTTGCTGAACACTGGGAACATTTATTTGAACTTTTATTTGAACTACTCCACTTTAAAATTTCAAGTAGCCCTGTGTTTGCTACATAGTTCAAAAGGCATTTTCAAACAAAAACAACCCAGAAAGAAAGCACAAATATATAGGCTAAATAAGAGATTAGAATACAGATGATTACATATCTGTTTACTCATCACTGCAGGTGCACATAAGGGTGTATAAAGCAAATACACATTCCAGTCCTTTGACAAACCAGTGATCTTAAAGTGTGTTTATGAAAACAAGAAAGCAACACTTGGTATACAAGAACAAATTCTTCACAAAAAGCAATAATACAGAAAACAGTCAATTCTGCACTGAAATGTTTATGTAAACAGCTGTGCTAAAAAGCGAAGAACCAATGAAGTGATAGCATACAAGACCTACAACTAAATTAGTTTAGAAATATTAAAATTACCTAGAATTATTTATTTTAGCATTATTTTCCCTGTTTTCTATCAGTATATGTCCTATGTAGCATGGTTTATTTTCTCAAGATTAGTAAATCATATTTCCTAAGAAGTGTTGATAAAAATATTTCTAAATAGTGCACATTTGGCTAGAATTTAATGCTCTTTTGGCATATTTTTTTTTATACTGATTTAAAATGTTTGACAAATCTATATTTTAAGATTTAAAGACAAGAAAAAACAAATAAAGGAAAATCACTATGGCCCAAAACCTGAACAAAATTCAGCATCTTACCTTAGAAGATGCTGTCTCCAAATCTCTACTCCTCTTCATACACCCTACTTCTCCAACTTAGATGCTAAAGTGTCAAGTGCTTCATCAAATCCCTGTGCCCTTGCTCAAATGCTCTGAACAGACCACAGTGGTAGTGTTGCTGCCCCATGCAATGCTATCTCAAGCATCCTCAGAGTCCTTTGTTGGGAGGGTTACTATCCCCCATGCACTTGAGGTCTGGCAAACTTGCTACCACAGAACAAACATTTCCTACAGAATTGCCCTTCCATTTTTACTGCTAGTTTTGGTACTCAGAAAACTCCATAGTGATTTCTTTAATACTTTTTATCTTTCCTTCTTTCATCTTTAGTTAATCTTTGTGTTTCACAGAGTACACATTACATCTTTAGGCTTTCCTTCAAAGCAAACACCTTATCAGCTCTCTTTTCCCTAATAATATCTCCAATAGTTTGGAGATGGCAAAATTCTCCTTTCCCTCCTCAGATGATGTCACTGACATGTTTCTGACATGTCTGGGGGCTTGAGCTCAATGATCTTCAAGGTCCTACTGACCTAAGCCATCCTGTGACTCTAAATAAATGCAGCTGCTCTCATCTTGAATTTAACTTATGTCGTTTAGGTTCCAGATCTGTCACAGGACTTGTGTCCTTGAAACCTTATCTAGTTTCTCCTATTTAATATATTTCTGTTGTTTCATTTCAGCTAATCTTCCCCTAAACCCTCAGCTCCACAACCACTCTCCATCTCCCTGGGAAATACAGCTGTGGTTCTTGGGGCACCTGCTCTGCACATGATTCACAGCTGCTGGATTGAATTTTCATAGCAGCTCTAAAAGAGCTGTGTTCATTACCTGGCATAGAAAGCATTAACAAAAAGCAAAACTGTCTAATTCCATCTAGTTAGTAAGCCAGAAAGAAAGTGGGAAAAAAGGAAAAAAAACAAAAACAAAAAACAAAAACAAAAAACCAAACTTCACCAAAATGTAATCAATATAAGCAATTTTCTGAAATAAGATTGTTTTAACACCAGTTGCACTGAAGTAACTGAAGTTACAAATTTTAATGAAATTTTAATTATCTTGTTTATAGCTACTCTGTAATGCAGGGCTGAGATTTATTTTTTTCCAATGCATAGGTTATATAAGGGAAAATGTTGTTCCTATAATCCAAAAAGTCCTGCTATTAATATTGCTTACAAAGTAGCAAATGTTAGTAGTGTAGAACAGAATGCTAACATAATGTTAACAAATATTCCCAATAATTTTTCAGACAACACTGCTTACAAAACAGTCTTGAAAGAAAAGAGCATATACTTTAGAAGAACTGTTGTTTGATTGGTTGTCAGTGGCTTATGGCTGGTTTGACCCAGTTCCATGACTAGTAGGTCGGAGGGATCTGCAGATCCGCGCCTCCAGCACAAGGAAACAGGGGACCCTGAGTAATTAAAAACTTCAATGATCTGAGGAGAAACAAACTAATTTACTAAATAAGATAGCGGAATGCAAGATAACACACTATAATACAGTATAATCAGAATTGAAGTTAATAAATCAAATATAATGAGAGAAAGAGTGGCTGAGAACTGAAGGTCTCACCATAACGCAGAGGTGAGATGCTCAGTCAGGTTGAGCAGCAGGGAGGAGAGAGTCTTGACAATCAAAAAGAGAGATGTCAGGTGACCTACCAAGGCCTTCTGTCTCTTCCCCCTGAGCAGAAATGAAAACAGAACAGTGAACAGTCTTCTGGGGAATGTAGTTCTTCTCTTCTGGGACAGGAACCTGGAACTGGCGCATTAAACCTTACCTCCCAGTGCAGTACATGATGTTATGATGTGGAATACTGATAACCAAAAATCATAAAACCATGACATTGGTATTTTACATCTCTGTTAATATTTGTGGCATTTTAGACATGAGGAAGTTTCTTAGGATCAATCAACACAGAAAAACTATGTTCAAGATAAGACAATTTCACTCTGTGCCAAAAAGCCTGTTATTTAAGGTAGCCTTGATAGAAATTGCTAACTTTTTTTTGTATTATAATTGTTTTTCTTGCTGTTTGTTATTTGCTTTTTTAAAATTGTTATTTCATCTGTATACGTGGTGAAATCATTTCATCAGTATTGCAAGGAGATCTCTTAACAGGAAAAAAAAAAGATAAAAAGGCACTGCAAGAAGAGTGTCTAAAAAAAACTCAGGAAAATGGCAATATTAGTCTTACCATCTTACAGTCACCATACACCTGTGACCAAAAAAAAAAAAAAAAAAAAAAAAAGTCACTTTGCCAAATGTTTTCTTAATTTTAATTCTCATAACAGAATTAAAGAGAAGAGAGAAGAGAGAACAGGACATCTAGTCTTTACTGAATAGTGTACAAGGCTCCAGTGCTGAAAAAGTTAAAAATCCTTCCTCAGCCTGTCTTAACTTGTAACCTCTAAATTCTTCCCAGTCAAAACATTTTAGTCCAATTTATATGTCTTCACCATAATGATTGCATATGTTAGAAACGTGGTACTAGGCTGTGCTATGAAAATAACAGAGAGCTATGTGATGAGGAAGCAGAACCAGAGCTGGATGTACAGAAAGCAACGCTGAAATTGGAATATTGACTTAAGACTCTAATGTACAGCAAGGAGAACTTCATTGCTGAACAGATTTGCTATTAATTCTGTTGCCTGCATGGGTCATGGCTGCTAAATTAACTGTCTTTAGTGATATATTAAGTTCTCGAGTTTTGTGACAGATTTCGTTCCTCATCTGTTCTGAAGCTGACAGCAGCCATTTCCACTGCTTCTGCAAATCACACTGCAGCTAAAGCGCAGTAAGTGTATGACGGTGATTGCAAGTGGTGTTATGGCTGACATGCTGCGCTCTCACTTAGTTAAAAATAAATAAATAAATAAATAAATAAATAAATAAATAAATAAATAAAATAAATCAGCATCCTCAAATGAGTTACCACACTGAAAAGAATGCTGATAATGACAGTTTGAATTCCTTTAGCTCTTTTTTTAATGGAACTGATTCAAGGAATCATTCTTTATTTTTAACATTTCTCCTTTTTTCTACTAGAATTTGGTATGGCACTTCACTGGTAAAGCAAAGGAAACTACTTTCTTATTCTTTGAATCAACTTTCTTAATCTTTCTCCCTCTCTCCCTTCTGTCTCCCAGCATGCTCACATGCTCCTTCCCACCATACTGCCGGTTTCCTTAACCACCTCTACCCATTTATATGGAAAAAGAGTCTTTTCAATGCTCTTAGTGAAATGTCCAGTTTTGAAACAGCAATCACATTTCTTGTTGCTATGTAGCTTTATAGACAGCTAGAATGCTTAGCTCTGTTGAAACCAAGAGGGTAATTGTATATATTGCCCATGTACTTTGCAGCTCCAGAAATAAAGAACCAGGCTTTTTCCATGCTTCAGTAGTGGTAATGAAAGAACAAATTGTTTTTTAAACAAAAATCAATTAAGAAGCATAATTTCTTAAAGCTTACTACTATATTAGATTGCTGCAATAATTCAACTCCCAGAGGTATGAAGATAGTCTTCATTTGACTCAGATCACAGTATAGATTTTCTTTTATATAATCATGGAGCTGGTTTGGAGACATGAATTTTGAAAACAGAAAGATGTATGATTATACTGATCCAACAGTCTATGTTACAAGTAGCACTAATGTATACTTTTTAAAGGCACAAGAACATGAACTGAAATACATTTGTTCAGTTAAGTAATGATATACTGAAAACACAATGTAAAGACCTTTGTTTATTGTAGCATTTTATGTCAGTTCAGATGTGAACAACTTACACTAAATTTGTTTGGCCAATTCCTTGCTTTTCTTTTTATATATAATGTCAATAGTACTAATTATAATGTAAATCTAGACGGTTATGTTTTTGCAGACCAAGGAAAAACTACTAATATAAGCAGGAGCAGGCTTGGGAAGGAACTAGAGACAATTTAGGATTCTTTTTTTTCTCCTTAATGATTAAATTTAGAAGGAATAGTATGAGCAGAATTCATCAGTTGGTCAGCATTGGCCAATTTTCAAATATATTTTCACAGAATCACAGACTCACAGAATCATAGGGGTTAAAAGTGACCTCCAGAGGTCATCGAGTCCAACCCCCCTGCCAAAGCAGGCTCCCTACACCAGGTCACACAGCTTGGTGTCCAGTCGGGTCTTGAATATTTCCAGAGAAGGAAATTTCACAACTCCCCTGAGCAGCCTGTTCCAGTGCTCCATCACCCTCACCATGAAGAAGTTCGTGCACACATTCATGTGGAACATCCTATGCTCCAGTTTCTGCCTGTTTCCCCTTGTGCTGTCTCCACACACTACTGAAAAGAGTCTGGCCTCGCCTCTTTGCCCCCCACACCTCAGTTATTTATAAACCCGGATCAGATCCCCTCTCAGTCTTCTTTTCACAAGGCTAAATAGACTCAGTTCACTTAGCCTTTCTTCACAGGGGAGATGTTCCAGGCCCTTCAACATTTTTGTGGCCCTCCACTGGATTCTTTACAGGAGATCCCTCTCTTTTTTGTACTGAGGAGCCCAGAACAGGACACAGTACTTCAGATGAGGCCTGACCAGGGCAGAGTAGAGTGGGAGGATCACCTCCCTCGACCTGCTGACCATGCACTTTTTAAGATACTCCAGAATGCCACTGACCTTTTTGGCCATGAGAGCACACTGTAAAATAAATGAACAAAACAAAACCAAAACACACCACCAATAAATAAAAAGTGTTTTGTTGTTGTTGTTGTTGTTGTTGTTGTTGTTTTCATAACAGAATAGTCCAAATTTTACATAAATTTTCAAAAGTAACTCTCCTTAGAATTATCTATAGAGGAAAAATTCAGTTATTACCAAATATGCATTGGCATAACAAGGTGATTTTCCAACCATGGAAAAGGGCTGGAGAGTTGATAGGAAGGATTTTTGTTATTGTTGTTCAATATGTTTTTACTTCTAACCTGTCCACAGATCTCCATAAATAGTCCACAGGGAACCTACAATATGCTGGGAGTGGTGATGTTTTCCTTAAGCAAACTGTGGGACTGAGATATTTGCTCTTTGGTATCTAAAGGGATTTGTATTCAGCTTCAACCGTTAGTTCAGAAAATACCATATGAAAAATAAGTGGATATTTCTTACTGCAGACAGTGAAAATACACCAGAAAATTGAATTATGATAAATAATGTCAGTACGAATACAACTCTCAAAATATATATATATATTTTGGCACTGAAGACAGTGTGTAAATGTTGTAAAGGTATCAGCAAACATGATTATAGAATCCATCAAGTTTTAATGAGGCTTCATAACAATAAATCATTCAGTAAAAATATAAAACTAATCTTCCTGCAAAGAAAATCACTTCATTTTAACCCTGGAAGGTCAGAAAACAACACTCATTTTAATGCAATTGTTTGAATTAAGAAACATATATACTCTGAATTTACTTCAGCTTCTTCAGCTTCAAATTTAGATTGAAAAGTGAAAAAGAAATAGGAGACTGTTTATCTTAATGCTAATAGGCATCAGGAATCTTTAAATGTCACAGAATTGACCACAGTCTGCCTCTAATTTTACTTCTTTCAAAAATAAATACTCAATCGATTAAATGGAATAAGTATACCAAAGATCAAGAGTTTCAAAAACAGTTTCTGGCATATGGGTATTTAAATCCATGACCAGACACAGAAATGAAAGTCAGCTGATTATAAATGCAATAATGGTTGGCTTTTACTGAGGTTAGTGCTACATTTAGCACACTTGGGAAAAAATAAAAATAGAAAAGGCTCTTGCAGGTTCTGATGCTCCCACACACATGTGTAGATGCAGTTATTAATTTGTAATATACTCTAGAACATGGATTATGTTATTTTAATAATTTGGAAAGAAAACTGAAGTAATGAGAACTGAGGAAATGCTTTAATAGAATAACAAATGTCTGAACCATAGGCCTCCGAACAAAATTTAAGGTTTGTTTTCATTTTGGTCTTGATATTAAAAAGAAATTGTCAAGAATGTGGAAAGTATATTATAATTGCATCTTGACACCTCTAGAAATTTGGTAAAATCAAGGGGTTGTCTTATTCTCTGATTCACTCTAGCCTTCCACATTAAAGTGAAAAATAAAATAAATTGCCTCCTCTGATATTATTTGCAGTACAAAACTAAGAGACTCCATTCTTAGCAGTAGAATCATAAGGTACTCTGTGCTTGTCATAAAAAATGTCAAGACATTAAACATCTGATATGAAGAAAAATAAGCTGGAATTAAATGAATCTAGATATTTTCATTATTATTAATATAAATATATTTAAAATCTATTCTGGGAGAACCAGATTCACTGTGTCCCATTCAGTTCCAGAATGGTGTATATTATCAAAAATAGTTTTCACTATTGTATATATAATTATGAAAGAAAAAAAAAAAAGGAAAAAAAAAAAAAAAGACCACCAAGATAACACTGAACCAGAATCTACTGTCTTTACAAAACCTTTGGAAGGGCATACAGCTGTCAAAATATACATACATACATTGTATAGCCTACACATGTAAAA
Organism: Coturnix japonica; assembly: GCF_054131305.1. Classification (NCBI taxonomy): domain Eukaryota; kingdom Metazoa; phylum Chordata; class Aves; order Galliformes; family Phasianidae; genus Coturnix; species Coturnix japonica. The sequence goes on from NC_140664.1 coordinate 49,720,170, forward strand.
TTTTATTTTTCTGGCTTAGAAAAATTCTAGCAGTGCACAGATTATCTGCTAATTCTGCACTGTACAGTTAGTATATGGCTGTCTTGTTAAGATAAAAATGTAGATGCTGTTTCAGAAAGTACTGCCATTATCCCAGACAATGAGATATGCAAGAACAGTGCAATCTTGATTTCCGTCGGCAAGTATTAAACTCTAATACCAGTTTAGGTGCTGAAGGATTTATCATCCATTGTTCAGAATGCTCTAAAATCATATCAAAGGTAGAAAAAATAGTAGAGTACTTGTTTGGTATCCCTGCCAGCTAAATCTGGAATTTCTATGTCGTCTTGAAATAGCAGAGGAAATTCTGCTGTCATTTAAATAGGTTATCAACCTGAAAACAGTTTTAACAATGTTTATTATTAAAGGTTCAAAATTATATGTTAAAGATAATAACCACTGCTGGAATTTATAGTATGCTCACTTACTGTATTATTCATTATCACTTTGGGTCTTAGACAAGCTTTTGGAGTGAATAGCAATGCTGCTGAAAATCAGGGAAAACATTGTTGGCTTTAACCAGAAAGTATCTAAAAGAAAAATCATCAGATCTTCATCAGACCCAGGATGAAATTCTTAGTAAAATCAGAGAAAGGAATACCATCAGATCAACAGCATCAGAAAAAAATAAATGGGAGTACTGATTTGGAAAGTAATATATATATTTAATATATATATTCAGTTCCTTGGTTTATGTAAAATTTTCGCTTGAGACCTGAATGTGGGTCTTTTCTTTTCCAGCTTGAGTCTCCAAAGCAGTGCATTACTCAGATGCCCTGCTGACAAAATGGTGTTTTTCTCACTATTAACTTGAAGTGGAAATGATTAATGAAATACCAGAATTTCTCATCAAACCAGTTCCTGTTTTCAGACTACTCACAGCAGACTGTGCAGTGTGTGTCTCATAAACTGGGACAATGAACTTTGGTTCTGAGCGTGTGGTTTCCACAATATTATGCTGACCAAGAATATACGAAAATAATACTCCTTTAATATTGTTATTTAGATAAAATAGACCAACTGGCACTGAATAGATTGAATTCAAAAATGAAAGTCAAGATATATGCTGTCCAATTATGGAAAAATATGAATCATTAATCACCATTGAAATGTCAGCATTAGACAATTTTGCTTTGTTTTTGTCATTAAAATAGCCAGAGCTTAGCTTTTTCACTTTATTCTAGCAGTTCAGAAATACCATGAGATTCCATGGGAGAGAAATGAATTTGCAGGAAGGTTGAGTAAGGACAAAATACAGTGACCTCCAAGCAATTACAGCTAAACATGGAGGAAAATGAGTGACACATCAAAGCACCAGCTTCAAACACACTCCCAGGTGGCTTATTTCAGAATATGTGTCACAGGAATTGCAGAATAACATTTCTGAACTTTACTGTTCAGGTAAAATTTTAAGAATCCTTATCAGGGGGGAAAAAGTCTTCTAAAATAAATAAATAAATTGTCTGTGTTGAAGGACATCTAAAATTCAAAGTAAATTTTAAATGTGTTTGATAAAGTGGTGAATAATAGCAGAAATAGTCTCGCATGAGCTTTATCAAGGGAACTTGAGAAGGGAAAGAATGACTGTGATATTAAAAATGCATATCTGTATTTGACTAACTTACATAGCTGTGACTTCAAAGAAATATGTTTCAGATAGCAGAATATTGCTTTTTCTTGACAGTTCTTGAAGACAGGGGTATCATGTGGTAGTGGTAAAATTTATAGTTGGAATAAGGAGTTTGGTGTGAGATGAAATTCCAGAGATAAGGTAACATGATGCAAGACACAGTGGAGTTCAGATGATTGTTGTGATGTATGGAATAATCTATGTAGAAATGATCTATGAAGGTCACAGTTGCAGCTGAGAAGAAACCTGTGCTATTATTACAATTGGTAGATATGGGCTGAACTTGAGCTAAATTTGCAATTTTCTTCTAAACTCAGATAAGCTGAAGAAGATAAAATGTTGAAGAGAACCTTGGGAGTGTAACTCATTTTTTAAAACTGCATTTACAGGAGTCCCTGAATGCTTGAAATGCAAGTAACTTTCTAGCTTACTGATGTCAGTTTCCAATTCACAAATCCTTGTTCTCTTAAGAAATGGCTCGGACTTAATTGTGGTGGACGGAACCACCACACCTATGCTCCTGTTCTTTCTGTAAGTGTAATCTCCCACTTTGCAGTTTTAGGTCTGATTTTCAGAGCAGTCTGGAAGCACTTGTCGCTTGATAATCTGGGATATCAGCTTCACAAAAGTCTTGAGATATTTTTCAAAAATTTGTGTTCAGTTTTTCCTTGTATGGCCAGAATAGTTTTTTCTTAGAATACTGTGGAGAAGTAGGGACTAGTTAGAAAGCCATTTGACTTCAGAAGTGGATGCTGTTTATCAACTTTTTTGAATGTTCAGAATGGAAATTATAGACTGAAAACAAAAAATGTTGGCAGATATGAACCCTGTACTTTCTGAAGTGTGTATGTACTTTGTCAATCCAAACAAAATGGAATTTCTGCTTGAAGTTCATGCTCCCCATTGAAACAAAAATATATTCTTAAAAAATGTTTATAATCACTTGCCAAAATTAGAATTTGTATATTAAGGTTAATCTCATCCTCTCAACTTTCCTCAAACTTTAGCATTTTCATACAATAAATTATGCTATTTAACTTTACCACAGGAAATTCATAATTATTCCTGGTAAGAAAGTATGAAACTTTTATATGAAAAATATTATAGCATCACAGATTTTAGCATTATTTATTAAGTAATTTCAATTGTCCTCATTATTATTTTTTTAAAATACATAATCTACATACCTAGTTTGTAGTTAAACACTCACATTAGTCATTTTTATTTTTTAAAAAAATAAGAGTTATTTTAAGGGGTTTCTCTTTTCTCTAATGCTCTACTAAGTAACAAGGTTTTGTTACACTCATGGAAAATGTTGAGCTCAATTTAGTAGCTGCCTTTAACTTAAACATTTGCCATTATTAGCGCTCATTTAATTAAAATCTCAATAACTGAGCCAACAAACATCAAAAAGAAGACAAATTCATTTTAACACTTCAGACATACCAAAACAGACTAGGCCTGTCTCACAGACCTGTGGGCCACTCTTTTACCGTCATGCCAATCTAAATCAGTATTAACTTTGCCTAATGACTGGAAAGTACTTTCCAGAGCAACAACTGAGAAAAACAGTAAGGAAGTAGTTACGAAGGTATAATTTGGTTTGATTTCCTGTTTCACATAGGATAGACACTATTCCAAGTACAGATAAAAGTCCACTTATAGGTATAAACAAGATTAACGTCAAAGCAATTTAGGATATGTTCATTTAAGTAAATAAGTGTAAGGCAAATTAAAAATCATTTTATGTTTTGTAGGAAAATCTTAATGGGCTTAAGAACTCTGTGACTGATTAACTAATTATTCCATCCATTAATCGTCAGCAAAAAGGGAGGCTTTCATGTTGTAAGTAGATGATCACAAAACAAATACACCTGAAACAGGACATGGGAATAATATGAAGCTGGGGAAATAATATTATGCTTTTGCAATTGACAGAATTCAGTCTGCACTGAAATGCTGCAAGCCTGTGGTGTTTGTTCATTTGTTTTTGTTGATGTTTTGTTTTTCTTTTTGTTTTCAGGATGCTATTTCTATCGTTACTTCTCAAGGAACAGCATCCTTTGGTGTGTTCTGGGGTATCTACATGTACAAAGGTGCATCATCATCCTTGAGATCAGAGATGTAATCTGCACCCCTCTCTGCCAGCATGTGAAGACCTCTTCTTTCAATCCATGTGCTTAAGTCTTTCTCTTGCAAAATTCCAAAATTTTTTGCAAAAAAAAGTCCTCTGGAACACAAAAAGTACACAACAACTTGTGGTAGCAAATTGATTTCAATTCAAGTCAATTCACTTTTGAGTTTTTGAAAAGACTTATCCATGATACTCTTGATTCACTGCTTAAGTTCATTGATTTTTTAGGTCGAACACTTAGCAGATAATATCTTTGGAGAAAAAGACTACAAGAACAGTACTTTCTCAGAATTTGAACTTGAAATGCATGGCAGAACATGTGATTGATATGAAACAGGTGAGCTTTCAGAAGACTAGTGCAAAATACATAATCATATTTTAAGATGGTTTTTTGTTTGTTTGTTTGTTTGTTTTTAGTTGGTATGGTAGACCTGCCACAATTTGTCAGCAACTTATTGTTTAAACACTATCATTAATAACAAAAGGCATATGACTCTACATACAATTCTGGACTCCCTCCCATCATGATTAAAGTATAAAACAACAAACAGAATTTCACATGTTATTCTTTTCCCTTGAAGATCAAACACTACAACATCTCTTGGATAAAAGGAAGCTAAATAAAATACAGAAATGTAATAAAAAGTGCACTAAACCAGGGTATACAAAATATTTTTTATTTCCTGAATGATATTTACAGTTTGTTTCAAATACAAATTGAAACTTATCAAAATACTCAGAACACTTCACTGACTTTCCCAAATGCTGTTATGTTTTGAAAACAGAATTTTTTAAGTCACAGACACTGTTATCAGCACAACATATGAATATTCTAACACTCAAGTTCATGGGTGTAAAATAATAGATGGCTACAGTATGTAAGACATAATAGTAAAAATGCAGTATTCTTGGTAAAAGAATACTGTGACATTCAGGAGGAGGAATCCATTCAAAGAAAAATAGAAGAAACTGATTTATCTTATCTATCTGCTATTTAATCATGCTTCATTCATTCTTAGGTAAAATGCAATTAATTTCGATCTCATATCCAATTAAAGGCAGGCAGAAATAGCTTTTCAAATAAAAACAACAAAACAAACAAACAAGAAAAACCCAACACCTAGAAAAAGCATTTTACGAGGAGATGCAATGGTGGTGAAGAGGAGGGTCAAATAACAAGACAAGGGGCAATTTCCTCATAGGAAATCCTATGAGTCAGTCAACACATAGGTTCCCATCAGGCAGACCAGAAATTTCTCACTACTGTATGAGTGGGAGAATAAATCAAACTTGTTGCTCTGGCTCTACAATAATTATTTTTGTGTTTCTATTGTCAGAAGCCCTGGGGTGGATTCAGGGTGGTAGCTTTCTCAGTGCAAGGGAGCACCAAATAGGCAGTTCAAGAACCCTAGTTACACCAATTCCATGCTCATTCCAAGCCAAATAGCATTAATAACATAAAAATTTTGTGTAGGTATCACAACAAAAGTCTGCTGAAATCTGAAGCACAGTTTGAGCAAAAAGAAAGGTGAGACAGACAGAAGTTATAATTTCACTATACACTGGGATTGTTATTTTTATTTTCCATTTTTAATAAAAGGTGTAAATGTCACCTGGAGCACATATATCTTAGAATAACAATTTCAGACCTGGATGTTAAATAATCATCTCAGTAAATATGAGGCGTGCTCCAAAGGTAATGCCTCTCTCTCTCTCTCTCTCTCTTTTTTTTTTTTTTTTTTTTAATGCTGGCCCACAACATCAGAGGCAGATGTTGGTGGTGTGGCAGTAGATGTTGATATTGATATTCTCACCATTATTCTATCACATTTTGTTGCTGTGTGACAGATGACAGCAAAGGGGCATTCTGACAAAAAGATTTCTGACATGAAAGTGAGTATGATGCACTGGGTTGTAATTTGAATCCTTCCATGTGGAAAAATTTGCATTCATTGCCATTCAACAAATTTGCTGAACAATTATGGAGATCAAACAATGGATGCGAGCACAGTGAGCCAGTGGGTGGTGTATTTCTGCAGTGGCCACTGTGACATGAAAGACAAGACGTTATAGATGGCCATGTTCAGCTGTCATACCATGCAATGAAGAATATCTTAATCAGCTCTTCCACATAAATCAGGGATTACAACCAGAGAACTGTATTCATATATACATATACATATACATATACATATACATATACATACATACACATACATACATACATACATACATATATATATATATTTGATTAAAAAAAAAAAGGAATTGACATAAACATTATAAACTTAAAAGAAAGAAAATGGCTTAAGATGAGAAGACAACAGCCATATAGAATGGGAAAAAAAAATAAAAAATATCATTGTACAAAATAACTGTGAAATCCCAAGGAATGTTTTCAGACTGATTGCATTTAGCATCTCTTTAATGATCTTAGTACCAGTAGGAATATGCTTGTGAATTCAGATGAGTAGAAAAATTATAAGATGCAATCAATGCAAACAAGAAGCTTTATTTAACACTGTAATATTTGGATTACCTTGAGGACAGAATAACAGAAAGTAAAATTTGCCAGTACAACATGTTGAAGTTGGACAGCAGTGGGACTCAACCGAAATAGTCATGAGCCAAAGGCCAGAATGGGTTCTGAGGAGAAGCAAGGCTTTGATTACAGCTTCGTAGAAATGATCGGTGTGATTCAGCCTATTGCTATGTCAGGCTCTTAGACTCATGATTTTTCATTTCAAATGAATACTGTGGTTTGATGACAAAGAATCCCTTCACAGGGTTTATATTACCCACCTTCTAATTAAACAAAATGTTGCCCTAATGCTGATTAATCACACACAACAGGAAATTCTAATAGACTTTTTCTGTCTATTCATTTCTTTCCATTTTTTTTTCAATTTCTCCTCTTGCTTATATGATTTCAAAAGCAAACTATCATGATCTTCTCATATTAAAGCTTTTTCAGCTTTACCATTTTCATCATCTTTTCTAGTTCCTCAATATTTGGGTTATCTTTCAACCTTGATATTGCTATCAGATGATAATACCTAAATCACATTTTATTAACTCCTGTTTACATTCACTTCTGTGTTGCTCTGCCAAACTTTTATTTCTGTACTTGATGGAAAGTCTAGGTATTACAGGTCTGCGAAGAAAGAAAACAGATAATGTAAAACTTTTAATATTATACAGAGTTATGTTTTTTACAAGATTTAGATGAATGAAAAGAAAAACTGAGAAATTATTTGTGTTCTTTTTTTTTCATCAGTTGAGTGTGACTATGCTGAATAAGGTATCTGATAGTTCTTTATCTAATGATAGTGTAAAACAAATCAATGTAAGAGTAATTAACCAAATTAATTAAATACACAAATTGAGTTAGATTTATTATTAACATGGAATAAAATCACATATATGCATTTTTGAAGCCCAGGTGTGCTGTGCCATGGGGCTGCTGGATCCGGTTGTAATTGGCTGTGTCCAGTACTGGGTAGACTTGGTTTTTCCTCACATGGGGAGTCCTGCTGTCCCCCTGCAACCACCTGAGCACCTGCTCCCCATGCACTTGGAATTGCATTTTTAAAAGCAAAATTTCACTTGATAATAGAGTGAATTTTGTTTAGACCATTAAGGAAGACATAGCTGGTCTAATGTTCTTAATGGTCTTAATGGTCCAAATAAAATTCACTCTATTATTAAGGAAGCTATATCTTCCTTAACCTTAATATGAATATATTGCATTTCAGTTCTATAACCTGTGGATTCCAGTTAATGACTGAAAGATATCTGGGGAGTTCATTAGTGCTTTGTGACAAATCTTTATATTTTAAGCATCCATCTTCTTTTTAATGGCAGCTGTTGAGATACTCAGGTCCTAATTTTTAAAGCTTCCTTAGATTCAGTTCAGTACTGAAAATGACTGTAAAAATAGAAGGCCAACAATGAAAAATTACTTCTTAGGATGAAAACTTTGCAACAGGTTTTTAGAGGAAAACAAAAAGAAACCGATTTAGATGCCTGGTAAGTACCGGAATGCATTACAACATATACAGACACACAGAGACACATATGTATGTTACAGCTTCTCATGGCTGGCCCTGCTGGGCACAGGGGTTGAATTTACAGGCAGTGATTAAACTGAAACTCAAATACCTGTTCAGTTCTCCTGCATCCATCATTTGTGCCCGTCCTCCATACTTTATCCCAATAGCCCTGCTAGTATAGTCTGATAGTAATTCTTATAAAGCACCTGGTTGGGCCAATAAAATTTGAAATCCCATTTATTTTAGGTGGGGGCTTAGAGTTTCCTTGTGTAAAACACATAACTTGTCCTCCCCTTTCAGAAGGAAAATATTACTATTTAGCAAAATCAATTCGTAAACTGATTTGAACTAGGGAATGTTGGTGTAGGTGCTATTAAATTAGCTTAAGGGTGTCTAATACTGATGTATCTAATTTGTTTTGATCTAAAATTAAATTCTTTTAAATTGTCTCAAAGTCTGGACTTGCCTCAAGTCTAGCAGTCCAAATTGAATTTCATGCTGCAAAGTCAATGGACTTCAAAAAGTTAGGACATATATTGACACAGCTGTTTTAGAAATTACTGCAGAGGGCCTATGAAGTATTAACTGTAAAAAAAAATAAACAAAAGTTTTCAATAGAGACAAATAACTAGGAATTCTGAAGATACATTCAGAAGACATAGGATATGTTTTCTAAAATTCTGAGTGAACATAAATGTTGATATACAAAGCAATATTTGTTTTCTTTTTTTAGAAAATGATGGTAAAACCTAAATATACTCCATGCATTTTATCTGTCCTATTTCCAGCTTAAGTTTGCCTGCTGACTATCGCTATACCAATCACGTTTGGCAAAAAACTGAAAATGAAACTATGCATGGTCATTTGTAAGAAAATGTTCCAGTTCATCCAAATTTCTGGTCTCCATTTCATGTGATGTAATGTGACTCTCTTGGCTGCTGAACCAGAAAAACTGCAGGTGAGATAATGGAAATAGAAATTTTTCTAATTCCCTTTTCCCAGAGCCACTGACAATTTTTTTTTATCCACACATAGAAGTACATAGCCTCTGTTCCCTTTTGTTGTGCATCTCTACTTCTAGCTGCCACAAAATTGTTATTACATTCAGTCAAAACCATGAATGCATATAGCCTACTTTCAAGACTCCTTCAATAATGTAGGCTGGCACTAGAATAGAAAGAATTGCCTTGAATTAGATAGGGGTTAGACAAAAAAAGGGGAATTAATAGCCTGAAATATTGAAGTTTCTTCCTATCATCAACTTAGACTTCACACAATTTTCTATTTACTCTCCAGTTAACACCAACCAAATTACTGCTAAAAAAATGCTACTGCTTTCTTTCATTTTAGATTCAGCACTGTTCCTGCTAGATTTGGATTGAGATGGGAAGCCCAAAACCTCTTTGCCTGGCACAATCTCCTTTGATTACAGTCCCAGAAGCTTTGTTTCATTTTTCCGCGTCACTGGAATTCAAAATATAAAAAAATAGTTCTCCTATTGGTTACTCTGAAAGGCCTGTGTAAATCAAGGTGCCTTTTGACTGTAGAGAGATACAGTCTTAAACAACAGCAGTTGCTATGGAAGCAGAGGAAGGTGCTTTATTCAGACATACAGAAGGACGAATGGAAAAGGAGTGTGTGCAGTGGACAAATACAAGCAGATCAGCATAAAGGCAGATTGTCTCTAAAGATAAAGTTAGGCCCTATAAATACATTGTAGCAAATCACATGTATACATCAGGAAATTAAATAAATAAATGAATAAATAAATGTCATGGTTTTATACACAAACCACTGCCAATAAAAAACAAACAAAAAAAAAAAAGTGTGCATTTAGCCAAGTTCCATTTCTTTACTAATTAGAAAATTTAAGATCACTAGGAATCTCATTAGTATTGATTTTCATAGAATTAAGATGTGACCTTGATATAGGAAATGACCCACAGTTGATACAAATGGCTAGCTGGAATAATTCCATGTATATTTAGCAGATTTGCATTATCTTTTGTGGCAGAGCCAGACATAAGATCCAGGTTTCCTGAATGTTCACAACAACTGAGTTAAAAAATAATGCAGGCAAACATTAACACAGAAATGAGACTGTTTAAAATTCTAAGGTCAAAAACAGACATTTGCAGACCAAGGAACAAGTCAGCCCAAGAAAGATCAAATGACATTATATTTCCTTCATTAAAACATAAAAGGTCTATAATTACTGTCAACTCACCAAGGCAGCTTTTAACAAGTACATCTATCTTTCCAATGTGTCTAAAGTAGAGAGAGGTTTCCTTGACAAGGATTTTGCCTAGCTTTGCCTTGCTGTGCCCTGCCTTGCCTTTAACTCCTCATCTCCTCTCATTTTCTTTTTTAGAAAAACTTTGTCTTCAGGTATGGAGGAATGAGACTGCAGTAATCTATAGTGCAGTCAGACTTAGCTAACAGTTGTGCAAAAAGGAATGTGTTTTCTGTTTTGAAAAAAATCAGACACTACAAGTGGTGCTGGTAATAAGAGATAAAATATTTGCTCCCTCTGTAAATCTCTAAGGGATTATGCACTTTCTCTGACAGAAATGTCCTTGGCTCACCTAAGAGTTTCACATACAAGGTAAACTGGAACAAGCCAACTCCACCATCAAAAGACTTTTGGCCTAGATTGTTCATTTCTAAGCCTTTCGTTTCTTCTAACCTTCTAGCACAATTTACTCCATGGATTCTCTCTCTCTCTCTCTCTCTTTTTTTCCTGGAGTGAAGAAGATACATGGACATATATATGTTAATATTTGCAAGCTACTTTTTACAAAATTCTCAACTCTATTTTAACAAAGTTCTGGCATGAATAAGTTACCTGTTAAATTTTTAAGGCATAACAGTTATTTGTGCTAAACACAACAACAACAACAACAACAAAGCAAGTAAATAAAGAACATAAATATCATAATTGTAGAGTATCATCCATAATTACAATTCTAATTAAAAATTATTTAAATGATATTTCATACAATTTGCATTTATTACAGCTATGCTTAATATATCATAGAAGTTATATTTACATTTAATATTTTATTATGTCCCATTTTGGACTTCAAATCCTTAGTTAGAAAACTTTTTTAAAAGAGAGGGATGGAGGAAAAACCATTTATTTTCTGTTCTGAAAAACTATTTCATTTTTTTTCAGTATTCTGACCTTTTAAAACAGACTGATAATTTAACTTCCACACTTAAAATGTATGTCAAAAGAATCAGCTTTTGAGAAAGAGCAAGCTTCAGGACTTTAAAATTTTGTTATCGGAGCTCTCCCAAATAGGATGTCCAAATTCTTGGGTACAGTGAGTAACAGGCCATTCAATTGGACCAGCAAAAATATATGATTCTTATAGTATATAGTGCCTCCAGTCAGAGGAGTAAATTTATTAATTCTTATGTAAATACTTTTTTGTTGTTGTTGTTTTTAATTTTATACTGTACAAGTAAACTTTAAATAAATTGTTAAAAAAAATTTGTAAAGGAATATTTAAAATAAAGCTCTATGACTATTCATTGTAAATGGCGTCTTCCACTAGTAGATTCATTATGCTCACTGTTGAAGTTTCAACTTTTTATAGTGCAGGGCAGAGATTCTATCAGTAGCTGAAATGGTTGCAAGCTGGCTAGCCTGTTATCTCAAAAGAATAATTAAAATTCAAATCTACCATTAAAATCTAGTTGTTATCCCAATTCTCTGATATAAGAATTCTATTGTATAACAAGGAGTCCTGTTTGACTGTATTTTATATATAAATGAAAAACTCTAAGGATATTTTCTTTCTGTTCCCAAGCTGAATTCAAAATAAGCCTGTTGTTGCAAACCAGATTAAATATTTCTATATTTTAGCAAGCAGCTTTAATGTTCTCTGACTATTTCAGTAAGTGTAATAGCATACATTATGTGTAAAGAGTGGGACTGTGATAAATAAATTAGTGTTAGATTAAAATGTTTTAAAAATAAATGTTGCTGGTTTCTAGATGAAACCTCAATACATTTTAAATGGAAAGACATTTACTGGGTTATAGCAGTGGTGAATCAAGAAAATGAGTGACATGAGGATAATATTAGTAAGGCTGTTTAGGAGTTTATATAAAAGTAATTGTCTGGGTGTACTTAATTTGAAAACCTTCTAATATAATTCTCAGCGGGAATGAAACACGGTTTTGTTGTTGTTGTTATTGTTGTTGTTGTTTTAAATTAAAAATCCAACATATTCTTTTTTCTAAGTAATACTATCATAAAATCAATGTGATAAGTACAATTATACAGCTTATTATATTGAAAAATCAGTGATGTGTAAATTCAATACTAACTTTATCATTTAAAGTAGAGAAATTAATTTCATTGTATTGCATGGTGTTTTTTATCTTCTGCATATTCCTGTAATAGATTTCCATAATGTCTGCTTTAAACAAAAGCAACCTTTTTTCGATTCCTAATGAAAATGGTAATTTTATCAGCTAAATCTCCTATGACTTATTTTTCTTTTAGCGTTGAAAATTAATATCCTGATTAGTCAACAATTGAAAAGTCTTCAGAATATATTAATATGGATAAATGACTGTGTATTACTCTGAAGACATAACGAAGACTTAGGGAAACATTCAGGTGGGTGTATTTAGGAAGGGAGGCAAGGGCCTGATAATAACTATAAAAGCTAGCATCTGATTCCCCTTGCATAAAACCGAAAACCAGTTTTCTTTTCTGCTTTCAGCCTGAAGTGATACTTGAAATACTCAGCACATTTGCTGACAAAACTGCTGTTTCTGAATATATGAGCACAGTTTCAGAGAAAGTTTCAGCCAGTCCCACTACATGGGAACTCCAAGGAATCATTTCAAGAACTTGCTTAAGTTTCACAAAAGATTTAACTGTTTTCAGATTTAGTATATCAAAATAAAATATAGGAAAATTATTTTAATATATGTATATATTCTCTGGAGATATTTATGACCCATCCAGATACCTTCCTACGTAACCCATTGTTGGGAACTCCCTTTAGCAGGGCAATTATCTGAAGAGGCAGAGTTCACAGTTGAGTGAATTTTGCTTTGCTGATATGCTTCCAGCGGACTGTTTTTTTCTTAGGTGCTGCACTGGGATTATGTGGCAGGGTTTTAGTATGCTTTAGTACTTTATGATGTGTCTTTTTGTTTTTTTTTTTAGGCTGCAGAAGTGGCCACCCCTGCCCTGTGTTAGATCAAGTCTCCAGACCCAGCTGCTTCAAAAGGGACTCAGTGCTGCCAGAGCTGAGCTGTGAATGCTGGGTGTGCCCTAGGACAGCAGATTTCAGGAAGGGAAAAACTGCTGCACAACAGCAGCTGGAAGAGAGCGATGAAAGATGTGAGAAAACATCTTCACAAAATTTCCTCTGTATGTCAATTTAGGACTTGTAGTTTTGTTCAGTATTGTTTTGTTTCACAGACTTTCAGTAAATACTATTAACTACAAATGTTATTACCTGGTACGTTATTTTTCCACATCACCAGCCAAATTATTTTTATCCTTGATTACTACAATGATGCCTTGTAAATCCAAAATTCATAGGCAAGTCACATTTTTGGTTTATGGTAGGTCAATACTAATTTAAGTCCAGATGCTACGAATTTTGTCAGGTAGTAGTATATCACAGTAGTTGTAGTAGTAAACAATAGAACTAGTGACCCATATGCAATTATGACTGCTAATATTTTTATAAGATGAAAACCAAATTTCCAATGCCAATCCATAAATCCTTAGAAAAAAAATTATTCTCTTTCCACCTATGAAATAGAACTGGATTAACAACTGTCTCTTTCAAAGACAGAAAAAAAAAAAAAAGGAAAAGAAAAGAAAATTTCTTCTTGTTGGCCTTTCAAGACTTAATCAAACACTGGAAGGACTGAGATATCATACCACAAAAATAAATAAATAAATGAATAGTCAGCTGTGATGATCAAAAATTAATGGTTTATTAAGAAAAGTTTACTTAATTATGTACCTCTTTTATGTTTTCTTATTATGGCTTCATTAGAAGTAAAACCACCCAGTTCTTAACAGTAAAGCATCTCTGACAAGACCTGACAAAAAATCTGTATGTAATGAGTCTCTAGAGTTAGAGTTTCCTACAAAAAGAAGTCATTTTAAACTGACCTAACAAACCATCCACCTGTCTACCCTATCACATATTGGCTCCAACAAAACAAAGCAAAACAAAGATTCCCTAAAGGACTCTACTCTCTCCTCTTCTATTAGCTCCAAAGAAAATAAAAGAGAATTATTTTCTGCCATTTAGATAAAAGTGATACAGCAGACATTTCATTTCTTTTGTTGTTTTTCTCACAGAAGATGACAGGCAGCAAAGGAATCTTTTGCTCCTTAGGCAATTAGAAAAAAAAAAAAAAAAAGAATATTGAGAGTATTGTAGATGAGAATCTCTGTCCCGCTTTTTCCTAAGTAAATCAACACATTGAACTGTGTTCTAAATGAATGGAAACAAAACCTTGTTTCTTCTCTTGAGATTTGTGAGCATGGTTACATATGAGCTCTTTTGAAATAGTATTGAGAACAAAGATTATGCAGGGGAGTCAATTCTTCTGTCAAAATGAATAAATAAATAAATATCCTAATTTTGCAGGATTGAAATGTACTAATATTTATACATGTATGCATGCACACACATATAACTACATGCAGGTATATATTCCTTTTCAGAAAAAGCTTTACCATTGTGCAAGGTTCTAAAATGCATTTTGCAGTCTTCAATACCTCTAGGAGACCGGGTTTTTGGTTAAATACAATTACCTATTTAAACCATAATCTCTGCTATGAGCTCAGCATAATAAAGTCAACCATACTGTTATAACCAGTGAGCAATACAAAATAAGAATAACTTTTAACAAAGCAAGTTGCAACAGCTGGATCTTTTTACCCTGTGCAAAAGGTTCTCCAAACCCATTAGCCACCCATCATAAAGAATATACATAGGAATTATTCAATTATTCTGCTTTTCTTATGCTATCCCATTGATACTGAAAAACGTTATCTGTCTGATTCCAGTGTGCATACAAAAAGCGCTTTAAATGAAAATTTGGAATAATTGCAGGGTAGGGAAAATTCCATGAATATTTTGACAGCCTCAGTATCTTTCCTCAAGATATTAAATAATTTTTATTTATTTATTTATTTTTAATAGATATCAAAATAGTTGAGGTGCAGCTTTTGTGTCTGGGTGGTTATTTTTTGTTTTGTTTTCCTATACACATGCTTTATTTTTTTTCTTTTTTTCTTTTTTATTTTATCTTAAGCTTCCTCCTGGTTTATTGCTGTCAGGAGAGGATAATGTCTAGACATCTCTAACATACTGAGATAGGGTCAAGACCCACCAAGAAATTGACAGCCCCATTTCTTTTAGTGTAGAAAGGTCAGACATCTCTAGAGAATAATAAGGATTAGGATATATATAAATCAATAGGGAAGGAAAAAATACTAAAAAAAACCACCATAAAGCTCAGTCTTCTTAGAAGAAATATAGCTTCAGTGAAACCCAGGTAAAATGGTCTTTATCTGATTTTGAAGGAGTAAATGTAAATACTCTAACATTTTGTTTTTATGTATTTAGGTTTTTTAAGATTTATAAGGTCCTTTTGAGTTTGTTGCTGAAAAGGTGTAATAGCACATACTTAAAAATAAATAAATAGATTTAACAAAAGAGAGAGATTTACTACAGTATCAATGCAGATGAATTTTGAGCAAAAAATTAAAAAGTTATATTGGAGGCAAAATACACACATCAAGGTAAAAGTCAATTTCTAATCGCAGCATCAAGCCATCAGGTAGGAATCAACTAAAGAATTATTTTAATGGAGCATTTTGGCTTTTTGTTAATGAGATATTGACAGGGTTTTCAACTGTTTCATTGTTTATGTGTCAAACAAAACCACTCATTTCAAGTCTGTCCTCTCCAGAGTCGCAGTGGCTCTGCCCCCACCTTCTCAGCACTTGCTGAAGATATCCTTGAGTGTGATGATTCAGGATATGTTGCATTCAACTGTAACTGCTGCTCTGAGGTCTTTGGATGTGCAGCCATTGTCTCACTGATCACAAGCTACTTATATATTTCTGCTTTCTTAAGAAGAAAATGCCATTGACATTCCTGTAATTTTATTAACATTTTGAGAATGCTTCTCTGGTTGCAGTATAAATTTAAGATGGTTTCTTCTTTCATATCTTATTATATTTCATCATTTGAATATGTATTATCTAGTTTGATTCAGACTATAAGCATTTTGGCAGCTGTAGCCACATATCTGTGTTTAAGCAAACACTGACTTTCTTTGCCTACAATTCAAGGTTTTGGCTGAATGCGATATGCTGAAAACACTGCAAAATTAATTCTTTACATATTGAACTTACAGCACTAGGAATTTATTCTCTTTCCATACACATAATTACAGTTCATGGCCCTAAAGTCACTGCAAGCTGCAAATATGAGTTGTTTTACAGAGAATTTGCATTGCAGTTGACTTTAGGTGAAAACAGTTTTCCAACATTGCTAACCCAGTTGTATAAACAGGTATATACAGTGAAATAATATTCAAATTAACTATTGAAAAGAAGAAGAAAGAAGAAGAAGAAGAAGAAGAAGAAGAAGAAGAAGAAGAAGAAGAAGAAGAAGAAGAAGAAGAAGAAGGAAAGAAGACAAACTACACTAAATTTTAATTTCATTAAGGCTGTCACAAATATGAGCAGATCCAGAATCAAAAACTGATCCTTCAATCATAGCTGCAATATTGACACTCATACTGCAGTGAAGCTAAGCTACTATGATCATCAGAAAGATCATAATGTTATTTATCAACAGTTCACGTGGGCATACACATTCTGTGCATGTTATGTAAGTATTTGTTTCAATCCCTTTAACAAGTTAAAATTAAAAGTCATGCCATTTTTTTTACTCACATAATTTATTCCTTCTTCAGCCCTTTATTTTGTCAAGATCAGAATCCTTAGCATGGAAATTAGATAAAATGCTGTTAGATTGCTTTTAGAATTAAAAACTTTAAGCTGTTGTTTACCCTCATAATTCTGCTTCTGATTATTAATTTTATATTATTATTATATAGCAGATTCTGTTAAAAATAGCTAAGCTACTTGAATAGTGTAAAAAAAATAGATCTGACTTGAGATACTGTTTGCCTTCCTGCAATGAAGATTAATACTGCCAGAAAGATGAAAGCACAAGGATAAAAGTACGATATTTTCAAAGATAATTCCAGCAGTGACCATTGTGATCAATAGATGAAAATAAATATTTTGTTTTCATTGTCATGTGTCCTGAAAAGAAGGATTCACTGAGAAAGAAAAGCATAAAAGAAGGGAAATTAAAGGCTTGGAAAAGTCAACACTGATCTCAGAGTGAATCTGGATTATTATTTCCACTCTTATGTCTCTAAACATCAGCTCACAGTTTAGATAGTAGAAAATAAATAATTTAATGCTAAATATCAGACTTTACACAATAAGGGCTGTTTCTTACCAAAACAAAAGCCTTTTATAAATGTATCCTTGTCACATCTACTCACATGATGAGTGTCATTTAGGCTCTGGGAAGAACTTGCTTTTTGTACTGTTGATAGAAAGTAAAAATAAAAATTAAAAGACTAAGTGAATGTTTCTCCTCCACCCCCCATCAGAGTTTAAAAAAAACAAAAACAAAAACAAAACAAAACAAAATATTTTCTGGTATGTTTGAATTAGCTCTGCAAAAAAAAAAAAAAAAAAAAAAAAAAAAAAGCTAAAAAGCTCACCCCCTCACCCCTATGTGCTCTGTAACAGATCTTGTCTTTGTGTTCTGTTTACCATCTATCTGTAAATTCATCTACTATTTCTCCAGACTATTTAATTTTTATTGATCCCAACATCCTAATAAAATCCCTTACTGACTTAGTTTCTTATGTCTTTATCCTAAATTTGAACTTCCACACCATACTGCCCTTATTATATCCTCGTAATTCTCCTTGGTTTCTGCCTAGCTCAACTGAATTATCAATTTTTCCTACTTGCATCTTCATTCTACTAACAGAATGCTTCCTGGTGCTAAAACAAGTACCTCAGGTTTACTATCTCTTTCAGTTCTAGCATAAGACTTTTGATCATCTGTGTGCCAATAAAATAAATAAATAAATAAATAAATAAATAAATAAATAAATAAAGGAGCATTGTGGATCACATGGGCAATTCTCTACCTGAGTAGTTTGGTTATGGACGATATCACATCAGTTTATGGATGGATATCTGAAATCTTACTCTGAACTTTTGACATTTGCTCTTCACTAACCATGGCAGCCTTGTGTAATAATTCTTTGACAAGAGAGGTTCATGTTTCTCAACCAGAGGACATCAAGACCTTTTCAGCTATGTCCTGGTTTCAGCTGAGAATGTGTTAATGGCACACCATTGCTTTGGTTGTTGCTGTGCTGGGCCACTTGGCAAGAACTGCCACCATTATGGCATAGCAGCAAAGAGTAGGATGAAGCCAGAACAGCTGCTCAGACTTAGGCTAGGTATTATTCCATACCACATAACACCATGCAGAAAGACATAAAGCAGTGAAGAGTTTGCTAAGGGGCAGCTGCTGCTTGAGTGTTGCTTGGTGTCCATTGGTATGTGGTGAGGCACTGTTCTGGTAGCAGGGCATCAGCTGGTGGGTGGTGAGCAATTGCACGGTATGTATACATAGAGATAGATAGATAAATAGATTTATATATACGCTGAGAGATTTTTAGCTATCACTGCATTTTAATGTCTATTTTCCTCTTCTGTCTTACTAAATCATTTTTATCTCAACCCATAAGTTCCATTTTGTTTCCAGTTCTCTCCCTCTTTCCACGTGGGGAGAAATGAGCAAATAGCTGTGTGGTGCTGTGCAGTTGCTGGGTTAAAACACAGGCTACAAGGAGAGAACCCGAATTGAAAATCCTTTAATGTTTATGCATTATTGACAAAATCTCAGATACTGAAAAAATAGATCATTTTGGGTGGCCCTCAAGCTAGCATTTAACATAATTGTAGATTCAGTAATGAAATTTTGAAAATTGTAATGGATGTCTAGAAAATTAACAGAACGGCAAGGGCATATTTTAATAGCTAATATCTACAAAAATCCAGTAGGTTGTAACAGATGAGGTGTTACAGACCCATTCAGTTTGATTTAGTTCTTATTGCAGTTTGAAAAAACTCACTTATGAGCAGTCACCAAAATACATAAGCAGAACCACTCTGAATATATCAATCTGAACTTACGCTCAAGTATACTTTTTTCTTCACTGAACCTTTAAAATTTATGAATGGTTCTGTTGGCTTTGTGAGAGATTTTCACAAGAGGCTGCAGCTTTATTGATTTCTCAGGATACACTGGTGCTCTGCTCCATCTTTTCTCATTGAATAACAGCCAGGGCTAGGACAAGAAAGAATTAACAGGGTATAAGTGATAAAAGTTCATTTTAGGCCAAATATGTAGATTTTCAATCTTTTGTTTAAATACACCAAGAATTTTAGTTTAACTACTGCTCATCTTGCTATTTACTAGTAAGCCCCTAAGCAACTCTGCATTTGTTCAAAATCAGATTTTATTGATATGCAGTCAAGCACCCTTAGTATGTACGAGACTAATATATCTGGAAGGACTCTCTACTGTGAGGATGGTGGGACACTGGAACAGGTCACGCAGAAAGACTGTAGGTGCCCCCTCCTTTGGAGGTCTTCAAGTTGAGGCTGGAAGGAGGTTTGAACAAGCTGGTATAGAGGAAGGTGTCCCTACCTATAGCAGGGGGCTCAGAACTAGATGATCTTAAAGATCCTTTCCAACTCTGATTCTGGTTCTAGCTAAATAGCAGCTGTAGTTAGATACAGTTTGTAGCTTTCTTAATTTGAAAGATTTTTGCCAGAATTTATTTCTTTACTTGTAAAATAGTATGAGATTAGGAATCTAATTTTTGTTGTTGACCAGAAATGCTTCACCTCTTTTAGTATGACTTCCTTCCTTTTCTGTAGTCCTTTGAGGTACTGAAGAACTTTTGTTTTTCTTCAGAAATAGCTTCCAGGGACAGCTTGAGGAATATGCCTTTATTTCCTGTGCACCTTGCCCACAGTCAGAAGTGAGATTTGATTTATGGAGTTGTGAACTCTTTTCTAGAAATTCCCACAAAATACTTATCATTGTAGCAGTCATCTTGCATATCCCTCTTGACCCCACTAGTGCCACCAACAATTGTAGCTTCAGTGAAGAACTAAAAAGCTCTTTGAGTTCTGACACATCACCTTTTGAAGACCCTATTTTTTGCTCTCAACAATAAGCTCTACCACAGAAAAATGTAATTTACTAAAAGAATGTAGAACAAGGAAAATTAAACATTAAACATTAAAATTGTATTTCAGTGTCACAGTTTTTTGTTTGTTTGTTTGTCTAGTAAGGATGACCACCTTCATAGTGTTAAGCATTTTGTAAACACAAAAACATACATCCAATTCCTCCAAAGATCTTGTGGGGTTTTTTTTGGTTGGTTGGTTGGTTGTTCTTTCCCTCCATTTGTTTTGCCTAGGTTTTGTTCTGCAGTTTTTAGGAAAACAAAAATTAGAGTTTTTATTAAGGGCTATAACAGACACATATTGTCCTAATATTTTGACCTTAATTCACAGGTTCCAACTAGTGTACTG
The DNA here is from genome assembly GCF_054131305.1 of Coturnix japonica. Lineage (NCBI taxonomy): Eukaryota > Metazoa > Chordata > Aves > Galliformes > Phasianidae > Coturnix > Coturnix japonica. The sequence goes on from NC_140664.1 coordinate 49,740,746, forward strand.
AAGGCCTTCTTATGCCTAAATCTGGAATTCTTGCACTGTGTAGGCTGCAGTACATCTGATAAACTGCTTATTAGAGTATATCACCTTCCACACAAACACTGTGATATATTTGATAAGAATCCATGTCTCTAAAGCCAATGCATCAAGAAGATTCTGCAGTGTACCCTGAACAAAATACTTCCTCAGAACTTGGCAATTAAATTCTACTATAGAAGTTAAAATATACGCTCCACATATGAATGTTGCCTTTTTGAAAATGTGAGCTAGCAGCAGGACAAGAGGCAATGAGCACAAAATGGAATGCAGGAGATTTCCTCTGAACATCAGGAAGTACATTGTTATTAAGAGGGTGACTGAGCACTGGCACAGGTTGCCCAGAGAGGCTGTAGATTCTCCTCTTTGGAGATCTTAATTGTAATTAATTCATAATTAATTAACATGGACACAGCCCTGCAATCTCTTCTGGGTGGTCCTGCTTGAGCAAGGAGGTTAGACCAGAAGACTTAGTGTCCCATTCTACTAACAACCATTTCATCATTCAATGATTCTGTGAAAATCTGCTAACCTTGCAAGACTTAAGGGTCTTAGATTTACTTAGAGTTACACAGAATCTTTGAAAAAGAGTTCCTGAAAGAGTCATGATTATTGAACATGCTAGGGAAACAGCCTAAAATTGGTTCTCCTCCTTTTTTTTCTTTTTTCTTTTTTTTTTTTTTTAATGTTCACTACTCTACCTACTTTTCATAGCCCTGTTATTTTTGATGTTTTTTTGTTTGTTTCTGGGGGAGTATGGGGTAGGTTGTTTGATAGATTGTTTTTTATTCCCATCCACAGTAGCATTACTTAGTAGCAGCCAGATAGAACCACAACTGGGCTGCTTATATTTTTCCTCAGCAAAATGACACACTGGAGTAAGTTGGAAGGTCACACTGCAGTCTGGAAAGTGATATCTGAGTATCCAAAGCAATTTTGATCAAGAAAAACAAGATGAATTGTATCACACAGAGCTCTGAACTGCCACAGAAACCTTCAAAGATCAAAGTTTGCTTAAGGTCTCAGAACACTATGCAGTACATCTGGAAATATGCTTAGCCTCACTTTGTGCACAGAGTAGCTGTTCTTTCTGTAGCAAAAACTGGTGTATGAAGTTACTCTGATTTATTTAAGTAAAATTAAAAACAAAGTTACAGTTTCTATTGCAAATTGAGTTTTTACAAATAAATGATAGGGAGTAGAGGGTAGTTTCTTATTTCCGCAGAAATCCTTCAGAAGGCAGTGGAAATTTCTGGTTTCTATGGAAAACTGAAAGAGCTCAACTCGATGATTCCATTGCTTTTCAAGCTCCCAATGCTCTCTAGTGGACTCTGCACACATATTTACCAGTATTGACACTGTTTCCTCTATAGATAATGCTTGGAAACAGTGAAACATGTCACATAAATAAAGAATGCAGATTGAATTGTAACCCCTCATTTTCAAACATCATCACTCTTTTATCTTCAGAATGGCATTATTTGTTGAAAGTCCCCTCATTAAAATATATATAAAAAAAGAAAAAAAATAAAATAAAATCCACAAAACATTGCCAATTCTTAGCTATTCCCAAAGACCATCTCAAAGACAAACAAATAACTGGTACCTTGTTCTTCTTGTGGAGATTCCTCATGGAGATTAGGGCTCTTGATAGAGTTAATTTCTGAAGAAAGACTCCACTGGAAAACTTCTATTATTCAAAAATAAGAAACTCTAAGATGCAAAATGAAAAATGCTACGAAACACCCATTTGAAAATGTATCTTGTTATGATTATTTACTTCCATAGAGTGTCACAAGTGTTTCGTAATCATGTTTCGAATAGCACCTGTACACTGTATGCCATAATAGATCAGACCACTCACCCATGTACATTTCTGTGACACAATCAATACTTGTCCTGGTATAAGACAAATAATAAAATTTAAAACTAAGGAGTCTGGTACCAATTTCCAAAATAGAAGCAAAACAGAGGCTTTCTTTGTTTGCTTGCTGTTTTAAATACATTAAATTTCTGTTGTCTGAAAATAACCAATTCTGTTATCTGAAAACATGAAATGACTGGATTTAAAAAATAAAAATTAAAATTAAAAAAAAAAAAAAAGAATCACACAACTTGTGGAGTTTGATACATACACTGTAATGATAAGGATAGAAAACAGGGTTCTTCAGATGCCTTGAGAGTTTTGTAAAAGTACAGTATTTCTGCATTCAAAATGAACTTTTATTTGAAGCACCGACACTTACTGCATAAACATTGCTGTGTTCTTCTGTATGACTCAATACAGTGCCAAAATAATTCAGGTCCTTTTTCCAGGAAAAGTGTAGAAGCACTTTAAAATTATTTCAAAAATTTAAAAAAAAAAATAAAAAAATAATAATAATAAAAATAAAAATCAAGAAATAAAAATAGAAATTTAAAAATTAAAAAAAAAACAAAAATGGAAAACAAGATTTGATTTTTTAAATGAAAAATATCACAATACATTATATTATTAATATTTCCAATTTAAAAAAAAATAAATCTGATAATGCTGCCTCTGGGGAAATTAATAATAATAGCAACAACAACAAATAAGAAAAAAGAAAACCTATTTTACAAATGACATTTATAGGGCACATGGTGCAGCTGACTTTTTCTAAAATTAGCAATCAATCTTTTCTGAGGGATAAATTATTCTTCCACATCTTAAGCCTTGTAGCTACTCCGATATATGATTGTTTCTCTTTCACTTTTTAAAGTGTCTGTCTTCCATAAACGTTTTACATACAGTTCAGAGCTGTCTGAAAAGAGAGTAAAGTTACTTGAGTCTTTTGACTGAAGAATTAATATCTAGTAATATCTTCCTTAACAGTTAAAGTGTTACTCTGAGTCAATTTCTATAATTAATTTGGTGTGGATAAAATTACTGTGTAAACAACAAAAATAAAACTACAAAAACATCTTTTTCCACTATTCATGGTTACAATTACAATTACAATTTATGAAAGGCTTTTTGAACTCTTCAGATTTTCAAAACCTCTATTCAAACTAAAAATTCTTGACAAAATCTCAGGTGCTTTAAAGCTTACTTTTAGATCTATAGGGAAACACTGAGCAACACTATTTGTTCCTTTGTCCTTCTTTTAAGCACTTTGGTTTACCTACATTATTAGATATGATCAAACTTAAAATTCTGCTGGTTTGATCCTTGAAAAGTTTTGTCCTATTAATCTGTGTCTTCCTTCAGAAAGCATGTGATTTATGAACTGGGATTATAAAGAAAATTTGTGTGAAGATCTGAGGATCTCTGCACCTATCACAGTTGTGTATTTGGGGAACAAACATAAACTTTGAATCATAGAATGCTTTAGGTTGGAAGGGACCATTAAGATAATCTAATTTTAACCCCCCCTGCTACAGGCAGGGACATCTCCCAGGACACCAGGTTCCTCAGGGCCCCATCCAGCCTGGCCTTGAATGCCTCCAGGGTACGGGGATCCACAGCAACCTTTTCTAGGGTCTCATCACCCTCACAATAAATAATTTATTTCTAAAATCTAGTATAATATATACTGTCTTCCAGCTGAAAATCATTTCCCCTCATCCTGTTACTACATGCCCTTATAAACAGTCCCCTTCTCCCGCCCCAGTTTACCTGTAGGCCCTCTTCATCTGCACTGCAGCTAAGAATACAACCACATGCAAACCAGCACCCCACTAGCAACACAACATATTACAACCTCATCCACTTCTCACAGCTTTATTGTCTTCTGCATGATGTCAGATGGAATAACCCATTGCTTAATTCAGGCCACCTATCCTGACTCTGCCCTACTCCCTGCTGCCAAGCTGAGTGGCCTGGTCCTGTCCTGGGTATGCTCCCATCACTTAGCAACAGTGAAAACACTGGTGTGCTACTAGTGCTGTCTTAGCTGAAACTAGGACTGCAGAGCAGATATAGATGAGTAATTGCATGCCAGGTCACACCTCCACAAAAACTTAACACAGCTGGATATATTTCTAAGGAAAAGTATTCCAAAGTGCATTTATTTATTTATTTATTTATTTATTTCTGTGATGAAATTATTGAAACTACAACTCCTGCACTGAGGTTTAACATTAATGGTTAATTTCCAAACCAACAATTTCCTCAAGTTTTTTTGCTTTTTTTTTTTTTTTTTTTTAAATTTTAATGTTAAATTCAATTTTTTATTACTGCTCCAACACTTTAAGTGAATTATGTGTCTGAAATCGCAATTATTATCCTCTAGGTCTAAAATACCATTGACCTTTAGAGTGACCTTTTTTTTCACAGTGAGGATATGCAAAAGGAAATCTTTAACTCGGCACTTGAGATTACACTGTCATTTCTGGTGTCAAGATAGATGACAAACCAGGGGAAAAATCCTTTGTCTTGTATATGATAGTACTGGGAAATTTACTGTGGTAACATATAAATGTAATTCACATTTGCCATTAGGTAGTAATCTTTCACATCTATATTTGTTCTTCCCCAGATTCATCAGCAAAGAAAATGGTAAATAAAATTCTACTAAGAAATTGCTGCAATACTGCAAAACAGCAAAACATGATGTATGACGTTAGAACATGGAATAAAGAAAGTGACAGAACAATGTTTTAGTGGGCTAGAAGAAATACTGCCCTTTCTTGTTTCTTTTTTTATATTTCGTTACATTAAAGAATAATAGGAAACCCACATATCAGTGCTGTTCTTTATGGTCTACCAAAACTGAGCAGAAGAGGTATTTGCAGGTAACAAGTAGTCAATGAAGCAATATAAATACAAGCATTTGGTGTTTTCAATAAATAAAACTGTTATCTTAATCCATGCAACGAAGTTCTGTTTGATGTCAGTGTTTGCCTGACACCTGAAAGGAAGTCAGAACATTAGTGCCAGCATACAGAAGTATATGCTATTACTATGCAAAATCCTCCTTCCTGTCAATATATTTATTAAAAACAAGTAAGGAAAGATAACCAGTTTTCATCAATTTAGGAGTGCACGTATTTTTCCTGTTCATAAATGTTAATTCCTGAGGAATAATGGATTTGCCAAGCATTACCTTTCCCTCTGTTAAAGTGTATTCTCCCTCTCCCTTCAGCAAGTTAAGTGGTCTTGATAAGATCACTTATATAGACTACATTCTTTCATTATTCGTTCATTGTCCTTTCCCTTTAGTTAATCTCAAGTTACGATACAGTCTGCTCAATGGAGTGAAGTTCTGGTAAGTATAAGATAAATTCCTATGAATTTTTTTTCACAGTTTAACAGAGTATGAATATTGGCTTAAGTGTATACCTCCATGTTTTTAGCATCTGTTTATTGGCTTTTAGCCACCGAAGAGTGATGGATATATTACAGAGTGTTTACACCTCAGGTTCTAAAAGGCCAGCAATTAAAAAAAGCTTATCTTTCAGTCTTCTTGAACTGAACCAAATTTTATCCTTCCTTGGCTAAATACTAAGGAAAAAAAACCTAGAAATTACAAATGTTTTTGCTTAGTCATTAACACATACCATCAAAAGTGGGGAATGTAGCTACTTGTGAGGTGATTCATGGCAACACAAGACTTACTACTTCAGTATGGCCCCATAATTGATTAAATTTATGTCTCCATCTGCTCATTTCCAGGGTTTTCTGTCCAATTAGAGTGCTAGATTATACATTCTATTTTAACAAGTTTAACTACGGTTATTGCCCTTTTTCTCATGAATGCACAAACTTAAGTTTAATCCGCACTGTCTTGCATTACTGCAATAGTCCTTTGCTTTTGAGGAAAAAAACAGTTTTGAGAAAGTTGACTTGGCTCTCAGAACTCTTTGTCTTTTCAAATCATACTGTGGTGACCAAATGTTGCTACCTAATGCAGAAATCAAAATGTTTTTAGTTATAAACCCATGAGATGACAGATCTTATGAAAAATACTGTAAGCTTAATATTATTCATTCTCTCTACATATTAAAAAAAATAATAAGAAAAACAAAAAGAAAAAAGAATAGATCACTGTAGCCTATTTCACATAGTTAGCATTTAATATTATCCTTCATCAACTTGTGCCAGAGCTGACAGTAGTATCTGAACAATAAGTCACTAAACCAGGAATATGTTAGTGAATGATTTCTCACATCTTGAGGTGAAGAGCTTCATTAGAAACCCTTGCAATGTTTAGATTAAAAAAAATAAAAATAAAAATAAAAATAAAAAATCAAACATACAGAAGAAACTGTAAAAAGCAATTGCTTTTTATTTTTGATTTGTAACCTTTCACTTATTCCTCCTGTTTGAAAAAATATTTGACACTTAAGACACAGCAGTGGATCTGTTTCCAGATACTAATCTTCAGCTATAAAATCCTTGACAAGAATTCACACATATGCATACGACAAATTGAGGATTCAGAATCTTCAATGATATCCTGATTGATGCAGTCTATAAAAGCTCTAAGCCCATAAAACAAAAGTCAAGTGTATTCTTGGTGAACGGCATCTAGCTATTAGAATTCCTTATACACAAAGATACACTCATATGCAATAGTCTGAAAGAACTGAAGTAAGATTAATTATTTCCTTGTATGTTTTTGTTTGTATGTTTGTTTCCCCCAAATAATGATGCATTCTCTGATAACACACAGATTCCAAATGTATGTATTAAACAGAAGCTACTCAGCGATCTAACAGTGCGACAATTTCTGTAAGACTATCTCAGTACTTTAATGACAGCTGATGTCTGAATAAACAACAATTCAATTTTGAACCTTGTTCCAGCATATTGTTACAAATATTATTCCATTACTTCTGAGTTGTTCATGATGACTAGAAACATAATAATATGTATACAAATATCTTGCTTCTGCCTTCATAATAGCATTACTGAACTACTGAAGGTTATTTACATTGCTAATATTTTCTAAAAAAAAAGAAAAAAAAAGGTGTATAGACATTTGGGAAGGGTTTGGGGAGGATTTGTAGGGAGTGAGCAGAATAATTCTGGAAATATTAATATGAATTGCTAATATGTAATGCACAAACTATGACACTTATGAACAAACTTTAAACAAAAAAGTCACTCATACTGGGATAATACAGAATCATAGAATTGTTTGAATTGTAAGGGGTTTATAAAGGTCATCTGGTCCAACTCCCCTGTAATGAACAGGGACACCTACAGATAGATCAAGTATACTGAGATAAGGGAGATTAATTGAAAAGTATCATGTTATCATATAATATAATATAATACAATAATGACTTTTTGTATATGTATGGCATATTTAAATTAATAAAATAGAAACCATTAGACCGCTGCTGTATATTTTAAAATATATAAGCTTGGAGAATGGCTTGGGAAAATAAGTAAATTGTTGATGCTAAATACAAAGTAAATGTTGCTCTCCATTTGTTTTTCACTTAATCTTTAGAGAAAGAAAAGAAAGAAAATTCCAATAAAGGAAGTTTGTTTGCTTTTGCTGGTAGAAAATTGAAGAATTGGATGATCACAATTCAGATGGGTTGAATTATGTCTGTGATGAATGAATAATTGGTTCTCTTCAGCAGTGGAGGAGTTGCGGGGCAGTGGTGGATGAGCCCTGAAGGAGACACAGTCTGTGGGTATCCCCATAGGAGCAACCCCAGCCAGAGCTGCCACCAAGAAGGGCCCATGCAGAGCTGTTCCTGAAAGGTGGGCCCTGTGGTATGGAACCATGCTGGAGCAGTGCTGGAAGAGCTGCAGCCTGTAGGAAGCCCATGTGGGGTCAGTTTGGGAGGGGTCACTGTGGGAGGAATCCATGTGGAGAGGAGGGAGAGTGACCAGCAGTGACAAAGCCCTGTAGACTGACTTTTGCTTTCAAAGTTTCTACCTCTTATACAACTTGAATCTATAAGAGCTCTATTGCTAAAGAAGTCTTGGGGCAAGAGCAAAGATCAGTCTCCTGGCAATCAACCTGGCAATCAAAATTTAACCAGGATTGGAGCCCTGGAAAGGAACAGCTCTGAATGCTTTATTTACATAGCCATCCTAATAATTAACTCTTAGTATGCTGTTTACACCTAATTCCTTTTTACATCACAGTATTGGCTCAGTTTTCCTAGTCTCAATAGTAAAGAAAATGCACTTCTGAGGAATAATTTCATTAGTTGAATTCACAGTCTGCAGTATCATAGAAAATGTATCTATTTTTCATTAAGACTTGCTATCTTAAAATACTTTGGAAGGATCTATCAGTACATTTGACTCCTTCTGCATGTTAAATTATTAGAAAGTACTGACAGCAGTTCAGCATGCTCATAGAGGTGGGATGAAAACTGAATTGTTAACATTAGGATGGCGCTTACTATCCCCATTGAACTCATGAGAGGACATAGTTTTTGGACACAAATTTGTGATGCTTGATCCCAGAGCTTGAGTTTTTAATGAAGGCTATCTGGACCTTGCCACAGGTGATTGATTAGTCAGCCTACCTGAAACTGTGTGATAAACCAGATTGCAAGAGCAACCATGGAGACAGTGAGCAATTAAGACAGTAATGTGGGGCAAGAGTTCTGAAAAGAAATTAGGCAAGGTTTATATTAATTAGGACAGAAGTGTTTAACAGAATACAATGATTAAGAGACACATATCTGAAAGGCAAGTAGAAGGCAGACACTCCGAAATTATTTGACAGAATAATGGGTGGAAAAACAAAGGGCATGGACCAAAGTTTAGAAAAGATTGGTCAGCAAGGGAGCTCAGGATAAGTTTCTTCACACAGAAGGTAATAGATGTATAGCAGTGTAAGTTATTATGCGGGGAAAAACAAACCCTCAAATGCTAAGTATATTTGAAGATGGAGAGATAGATAGACAAACAGCATGGAATACTTTTGTCCCCAGTCTTTATTATTCTACTTTAGCTTCCAGAATGGCAAAAGTAAAGAACTAATTAAATTAGTAGGATAATAAATTGAGTTGTTTTAATGAGAGTTACAGTGAATCAAGAACAAGTACAATAAGTTTAGTAGCATAGCTCTCCATACAAAATATTCAAAGAGCTTATTTTGCTCCAAAATATTTAAGTAAAATTATTCTTCCTGATTTATTGCTAAATAGGACATGGTAATTTCTAATACACCTCCTATGGAAGTTAGGTATATAATAAGTGGCAAAAATATGTCTTTTTAAATGACATAACTTTTTGAGGGAATATAAATAAACATCTTGAAAGCTCAGATGATTTCTCGCACCTAGTCTGTTTGCTTCATTTCCTGCATGTAGGTCCAGACATTGGACAGACTGAGCATATGTTCAAGAGAAGAGTTTCATAATGTAATTTACCAGCATAATAGCAACAGCACAGTGCTCTGTCAAAAAAATTAGGCTGTGTGCCAGACCACATGACTGTTGACAGTCCAGCACTGAGCAGGTATTGCATTGCTCCATCCCTCCCACATCTATGCCCCCCAAAGTTCTGCCTTTTCCCATTTCTGCACTGAACAGCTGAAATTATGTTCCTATTTAACAATACTACTTTGTACCAAATTTCACCCAGCTGTTTTTTTCCTTGTCATTCATCAGCCCTAAAATGATATCTTACACCACTTTTATTTTAGTTTTCATCCCACATTCTGTCATGTTATCCTGAATTACAGAATTGTTTGAGTTGGAATGGACCCTTCAAGGTCATCCAGTTCAACTCTCCTGCAATGAACAGGGACACCTACAGCTATATCACATTGCTCAGAGCCTGGTCCAGTCTGACCTTGAGTGTCTCCAGGGATGGGGCTTCCACTGAATCTCTAGGCAACCTGTTCCAGTGCCTCACCACTCTTACTGTGAAAAGCTTCTTCATTATATCCAATCGAAATTTCCCCACTTTTTGTTTGAAACCATTTCCCCTTGTCCTGTCACAGTAGACCCTGCTAAAGAGTCTGTCCCCTTCTTTCCTGTAGTTCCCCTTTAGACATTGAAAGGTTGCTATCAGGTTTCCCTAGAGCCATCTCTTCTCCAGGCTGAACAGCCTCAACTCTCTCAGCCTGTCCTGTTAGGGACAGTGTTCCATCCCTCGGATCATTGTTGTGGCCTTTATGTGGATTCACTCCAATGGGTCCATGCCTCTTCTGTATTAAGGACTCCACATTTGGATGCAGTATTCCAGGTGAGGCCTCACTACGGTAGAGTAGGGAGGCAGGATCACCTCTCTGGCTCTACTGGCCACGGTTTTTTTGATATAGCCCTGGATGTGATTGGCACATTGCTGGCTCTTTTCCAGTTTGCCATCCATCAGTATCTCTGGTACTACAAGCATCTAGAGACTTGGGAGCTCTCTCTGATGCGTACGGAGCAAAGACATCCCAAAGAGCTGGAAGACCAGCAGTAGTTGTTATTTTATAAACATGTTTCTGTGCATGCCATGTGAATACTGATGTGCTGCTGTGAACTCACTCCTAAACGGCAGGCAACTGCATGCAGCCAGTCTGCTGCTACAGATGAACTGGTATCAGAGCTACATCCCTACTGCTGTAAAATTTCAGGCTTATATAGCAGAATCTATACTTATATAACTGCCAATTATCAGGCATGTAAATAACCAATAAACATTTCTTTTTTTTTTTTTTTTCCCCACTGGAAAAAAGCCTGCGCTATATAGGATTTGAATACCCACTGTGCAAAGAAACAGATGAGGCCAGCCTTAGTGAATTCTCATTACTCCTCTGTGTCTCCTGCAGTCTTTGAGCAAAGACAGGGATGAATAAGATGGCATTGAACACAGCTTAATCCCTCCTGTGTATAGACACACATATACTAAATATAGCCCTCCTGGAGCTCAGTTCAGAGCTGTACCACAACACCTGCTATCATACTTAACAACTTTAACTTTCCCTGGTGGATTCTGAAGTGCATAGCCTTCTAAACAGTAGGTAAAAGAATCTTGTTATATATGTGGATTTTCTGTAGGCTTAGCAATATATTCAGTGAGATCAAAATCATTAGCCTTCATTCTACTGCAGATGAATTACCGTGATGAAAAAAAAATAAATACTAAAACAGAATTGAATGTTTTAAGAACAATGTCGAGATATTATATTAATATGCAATTTTAAATTTTACACTGTTCCACTTTTCTTTAGTTTCCCTCCCTCCTCAAAAGAAAACAAGACAAAACTGTCAGTGATTAATTTTCTACAATTTTGGAATGTTTTTTTTATAAAACAAGCAATTGAATTTCTAAAAATCAGTATATTTCTTACAATTTCCCCCCAAATGCAGACTTTATAGAAAATCTTTTGACTTCTATGTTTTCACAAAACACATGTAATAAGAATTGAACTGATCTAATGTGTTAACTGTAATTATTTTTTGAATCATCTGGAGATGGAAACATTTCAAAACAAACACTTTAAAAAGCTAATGCGACTTAAGTTTTCTAACACTAAAAAAAAGCATCACTTCCACATTACATATCTCCAAGTTATTTTTATGCAGTAATGGAAAATAGATGATTTTATAAAAGGTTTTTGGAAGAGATTTATATAGCAAGACACCAAAATGAGTCATTATCCAGTTCAAATGATTGGCTTTTATTACACTTAAGATCATCAGTCAAGTTGATCTATGAGTTTGAAGCCTGGATGCTCTCCAGGACTGTTAAGGGTGTTCAGCCTAACAATAACAAAAGTTAAGTTACAGTATAAGTGCAGAAGAAAATAAATACAAAAGGTAATTTCTACCAAAGTTTTACTAGATATTCTGCTCCCAGAATAGTTGAAAAAAAGATACAAAATTATCCTCCAAACTGTCAGTGGGAGGACGGCCTGGACAGTTTGTGAAAAATCTGCTTAAGCCTGGAATAGGTCCTCAGTCAGACAGCTCACACTAGAGTAGTTTATAGTTTAGGTATATTTTAATTTGAAAGATTGGTGATAGTAAACTTCTTTGTACAGCTCTACAAAGGAAGAGTTATATTTCATGAGTAGGTAGTGTAATTTCTGGGAAATTACTCATTTGGAAGTGCTTGGTATGAATATAAAGCTGCAAAATAGTATTTAACAATTTCAAGGACCAAAGCTGCCGGGAAATTCTGTTCATATATTTTCTCTTTCCAGAAATTTTCTTAAAAAGTCAATTTTTCACGTCTAGATGTATTTTGGCAAAAAATTAATAGAACTACATAATTCTTTGTGTTGGAAGAGACCTTAGGGCTCTCCAGATTTCAACATCCCTGACAAAGGCAGGGACATTTACCACTTTAGTAATGGTTTCTCAAAGCCCCTTCCAATCTGTCCTTCAGCACTTCCAGGGATGAGAACCCACAGGTTCTCTGGGCAACCTGTCCCAGTGCCTCAGCACCCTCACAGTGGACAGTTTCTTCCTAATGTCTAATCAAAATGTTTTCAGATTAGTTTTAAATGGCTATCCTGTGTCCTAGCACCAAAATTCCTGATAAATAGTTGTGTGGAAAAATACAGATCACAGGTGACTTTCTGATGAGAAAGGGCTTGTGTTAACTTGGGAATGCAAATAAACTTCCTTTAGTTTCTGTACCTGGCTAGAAAAACTTCTTTGTGAGACATTTGCATCTGGGGAACTGCTTTGTAGCTGTAAATAAATCTGCTTGCTTTCCATGAATGACCTTGCTTATACTGATATGCTTTATATATTTACTTCTTTATCATATATATGTTTATGTTCAGTAATACTTTATTGTCTCCCACTGCTACATATATGTAACCATGGAACTAAAGGGTTGTGTTGGTATCTTGCTGGCCTGTTGCCACCATTATCTTCCAGGGGTAATCCCAGGGTGAACACTATACCAGTTGGTAGACATCAGTTCTGAGAATTTAGAAGAAATTCTACTAGCCATCTGCCCTCAGTAACCTGAGTGCCTCCCTATTAAATTGATGAATATTAAGTGTCTTTGGAATTGGTAAATGTTATCCAGAAGTGCTGGGACTTTGGCATTACAAGAGTTCCTTCCCATCTTTTTTGTAGGCCTTCTTTAGGTAGTTGGAAGCCGTTTCAAGGTCTCCCTTCCTTGTCTTCTCTAGACTGAGCAGACCTGACTGTCTCCGCCAGTCTTCACAAGAGAGATGCCCCAGACCTCTAATCATCTTTGTGGCCTTCCTCTAGTCCTGCTCTAAGAGATCTGTGTCTTTATGTTGGGGTTTGCAGAAATGAATACTGTCCTCTATATAGAGTCTCACAAGAGCAGAATAGAAGGAAAAATTGCCTCCATCAGCCTGCTGATCACTCTGCTTTAAATGCAGCAGAGGATGCCACTGCTTTTCCAGGCTTCAAGCGCATATTACTGGCTTATGTTATATTTTTCATCTGCCAACACCCTCAAGTCTGCCTCCACAAGGCTGCTCTCTATCCACATGTCACCCAAACTATATCTGTGCTTGGGATTTCCCCGCTGACCCATATGTGAGACCTTGCACTTGACCTTATTTGTAATGTTCACACAGGTCCAACTCTCAAGCCTGTCAAAGTCACTCTTAATGGAGTGCCTTCCCTCCAGCATATTGACCATATCACTCAGCTTGGTGTCATCCACAAACTTGTTGAGGGTGGACTCAATTCCACTGTTATGTCACTGGAAAAGACTAAGTAGTACCAGTCCCATCATACACTGTCGAGGGAAGCCACTGGTCTCTACCTGGACACTGATATGGTGAACACAGAACAACATGGTGAATGTTGCATCCAGACAATTCCTCCAGAAAATACCAAAAATTGTAGGGGTCTGTCATCAGAAAGTGACTATTACAACTTAGGGTATTCTATGAATCTTGAAATTTTGAACTGGCAAGGGGAGAGTTTCACCACCACCTTTTGTAGATTAGAAAGCACAGAGAAATCTAAATACTTTTCTCAGAAATGAGTTCAGTTCCTATTTTACCACAAATACCAAGGTGCTGGAGGTTTGAAACATGCTGCATGCTACCAGCGTACTTGAACATTCCCTTATCACTAACCACAAAGACTAAACTTGGGAAATTCAAGTTTATCTCATCCCTACTAGCTAAAGTGAAATCAGACAGTCACTTCCTTGTCCTAGGTAATTTCTTGTAACACTAACATGATCATAGGAACAGTGTCTGCATAGCCAAGACAGTGAGGGATCTATTTATAGAAAATAGAGGCATCTATTTTCCCCCGATTCTCACTAATATATTAGTAAATCAATGACTTATTTCTGACTAGAAATCTACTTCATCCATCTGACAGTAGAGGATAAAACCTTAAATGATTCCCCTTTTCCTTTCTCTACTTGTCAATGAAACTGCTCTTTTCCCAACATCCTTCTGTCTTTAAGATTCTTGTATTCAGAAAGGCTTAAGGCAAAACATCATTGTCCTTAAGCAAAAATTGCCTTGCTATACCTAAATATTGTTATTCCTTGCCATTTGCCACACACACATATATATGTATATATATATATAGATATATTTTTTTTTCTATTTCCATATTGTTCCCTGAACACGGATCTCTTTTACAGTTGAGAATCTATGTACTGGAAAGAAATATTAGCCAAAATTGTGACACAATTTCAGTTATCAGTAGATTTGAAGCTACTGCATAAAGGTGTCATATTGTTTATTCAAGAAATTATCTCCTTGCTTTCAGTTACGCTACTTCCAACAATATTATTTCAAAATTACAACTACATTATTCTTAAGCATCCACATTACAGAAGTTTGAAATTTTTAAATCAAATGCATTGCCTGCAGGAGTGTAAAAGTCAAGCTGTGTGAATTTGGACTTTGACGTTAATACTTGGCTTGCAACAAGATTTTCTTACTCCAAGGAAATAGAGTTCTGATGAAGTACATTTATGAAAAACAACCAAATCAACCAACAAAAATTAACAACAGCAAACAATAGAAAAACATGTAAATGGTCACACAGGACTTTTTACTGAAACAGGATTATTAAGCAAAATGAAGATTACATCTTCAGTAGAATCTGAATCAATTTTTAAAATATTATTCTACAGATGACTTACTGCATTACTCATTTTCTGTAGCTCACCTTCGTAATGGAAAATCCTTGGAGAAAAAACACAAAAACTATAATGTGATTACATTGAGTATTCAGCCCAGACACAGTGTAAAGTTCCCATTCACCTTGGACTGTGTCTTGACATTCACTCAAGTTTCTTGGCCATGTTAACCTGCCTTTGAGTTTCTTATGAAGAAAACAGATTTCAGATTTGTTCTTTGCACTGGGATAATAGTCAGAAAACATCTACACTCAAACTCTCCAAGGCCGAGGAAAAGTTGAATTTCCATGTTAGCTCTGAATTTGTCAAAACATCTTCGTATGTATGCAATTTATAGCATTCTAGGATTCGTAGCACTCTAAGTTTTCCTTCCAGATAAGTTTTCTTCTGGAAATTATTTGTAAATGAACACAACTCTTTTACATCATGCATCATCAGTATGTTTATCCTGGACTGTTCTGAAATTTTAGGTGATGGATTTGGTGGTTAGTGCTTCTTCTGTCAGCAATTAAATGTAGATAACAAGGTGGATCCAATTTACTGCATTTAGTTGATCAATTGTAAGGACACTGAAAAAAAATAACCATCACATTCAACCAGCTGACATTTGATGAAGATTTCTTCTTCAATGATACACTACAGGACTGCCATGTGCCAACATAGGGAGGAAACGGATGCATGGGAAAATAAGAATAGGGATACTATATTGTTCATCACTATGGTTCCTCCTCTTCTGCTCTGTTGTCAGTTTCCTTCACATATAATTGACAAGAAAAATAATTTAAAAGGATAACTTGTAGAGCAAGCATCTCTTGTGGATAAGGCTTTGATAAAAAAATCTCTACACATTTATGAAAAAAAAAGAAAAAAGAAAGAAAGAAAAATTCTTCAAATAGAGCTTGGAATTTAGTACTTGGTTGGATTCTAAAGCCTCAAGCCAATTTTAATTTTAAGATTTAACTAGCTGTGTCCTACAGGCTAGACAATTAGGTCCAGAATAGGATCATCTATGTTTTCTCAATAGGAAGTCTAAAAATATAAGAAAATGTGCAGTAATCAAACACAATTAGCTTGATTTTCTACTGAAACAAATATTAAGCAAATTGTCTGTCAATACATCAGTCTCGTATAGCCTAAGGAATTTATGGAAAATGTCAACAGAATTTAAATAAATAAATAAATAAATAAATACACAAAGATTATCAACAGTAAAAGATGTTGCAACTGCCAGTAGAAGAGTATTGCTCCTTCTGCTGAAAGAGGCAGAGAGTTCTCATCCTGGCTGAGGCTGCTGGACTTGCTTCATAATTCATGTCCATGCAAAATAAAGTTTGCTTGTAATCAACTTAGTAGTGTTTTCTGTTTGTGAAACAAGAAATATTTTTGACACTGGTATGTCTGTAAAAATAAACATTGGCTCTAAGTCCAATATGTGGTTATATACATAGGTTGCTCTGAAAGTAACACCTCTTATTTATTTCCATGGAAACTACCACAGATACAAAGAACACAATAACAGTATTTGATAGAGCAAATTCTAGCTACAAATCACTGCATTTCAGCACAGTCACCACCACTAACTATGAGTTTTCACCATCAATGAACAGGAGCCTGCATGCCATACTCATAAAAATTTGCATGGCCACTGATTATGTTGTTGACCAATGTAATAAAAAAAATTAATTTTGGAGCAGTCCATGCAATATTAGGAAGTTCTACATCTGTAAGTGCTGCTGAGATCAGACCTTATTAGGCTCAGAATTACTGTTAAAGAAGTCCTAACGATACTGCCATATCATTCCTGCTACTGATAGTAGGAGTATTTAACCTTCCCTTTTGAATGCCATTCTGTTCTAAAAGCAGTTGTTCTCACTGACAAGTAGGAGTGGTGCAGAATAACATGTACCAGGAAGAGAGCAATTCAATTGCTTTATTCCAAAGTTATATGAAGTAAAATTCTTGAAACTATTTTTTTTGTGTTATTTAAATTTGTGTTCGCAAGCAGAAAGTGTGACTACATTTGAACTAATGCTTTGTCTGTTCTCTTAGCTGACCATAATGGCATACTTAACTCTAAAGACTGAAAAAGGGATGGTTTACAATTACAGCATTAAAGACCTTCTAATTGATGATTGATGTAGTCTCAGCCTCAGGTAAACACAACACTGCCTTAAATTAATTCCTACTCTGATATTGTCCAAGTGGCTTTGGAAATGGGATCTTAAATTGTTGGTGTGTATTGCCTCCAGCTATGCCTATCAGCCAATTCCTGTGTCTGGCCCAGCTGAATCAACACATTTCCCATGGAGCACAGTACTGCCAGCAGCTTCACACAGTTCAAGTAATTTACTCAAAGTTAATGCAACTAAAAGAAAATACCAAGGACACTACATAGACAGATCTGTACAGGATCAGGGATAGCCTCACATGAAGACTGATGCAAATAAAAAAATAAAATAAAATAATAATAATAAAAAAAATTAAAAAAAACAGCCCAAAAAGAGAAACAAGAAAAAAAAATCACATTAAATTTATTTATCACAAAAATATAAAAGAAAAGAAGCATTTCCGTACTGCTAAGTAAGATCTATACCAGTATATTCATTCCTATAATGAAAGCAAGTCACAGAAAGGGAGATGAAGAACAGCAGCTGATAAGCTCTATTCTGTCTGTGAATTTCATCGAGTTTGACAAGGCCAAGTGCAAGGTCTCACACATGGGTCAGGACGATCCCAATAATGAATAGAGGCTGGGCAGGGAGTGGATAGAGAGCAGCCATGTGGAGAAGGACCCTTAAGTCCTTCAGATGAAAAACTGAACATGAGCCAGCAATGTGCACTTGCAGCCCAGAAAAGTGGTTATATGATCATAGATTATGTGAGAATATCCTGGACTGCAACTAAAGAAGTGTGCCCAGCAGGTTGAGGGAAGTGATTCTCCCCCTCTGCCTTCAAGAGAACTTCCTCAGAGCATTGCATCCAGGTCTGAGTCTCTAATATGAGAAAGATGAGGAATTGTTTGAGCAGGACCATGTGAAGGTCATAAAGATTATTAGATATACTGGCTGTGAGAGTTGGGGTTGCTCAGTCTAGAGAAGAGAAGATCCTGGGAAAAACTTGAAGTGGCTTCCCACTACATAAAAGAGAGCTACAAGAAAGATAGGGAAGGACCCTTTATCAGAGAATTTAGTACAACAACAAGTGATAAGAGTTTCAAATATTAGACATTAGGAAGAAATTGTCCATTGTGAGGGCAGTGAGGCACTGGAACAGGTTGCCCAGAGAACCTTTGCATTCTCTTCCCTGGAAGTGCTTAAAGCCAGGTTGGAAGGGACTTTGAGCAATGTGGTCTATTAATAAATATCCCTGCCTTCGTCAAGGATGTTGAAACTTGGTGACACCTAAGGTCTCTTCCAACAGAAACCATTCTGTGTTTCTGTAATTTCAAGGTTCTTATTGATTTTCAGCCCTCATTTAGATATCAGTAAGTGACTGAAGACAGATGTTCCCCTTTGAGGAACAAATGATACAATGCTTTCCAAAGCTCTGTTCCTTCAAATTAATCCACCAGAAAGAGAAAGTGGGAATGCTTTATGTCTTTTTGTTGTTGTTGTTGTTGTTTTTAATAACACAGAACAACGACAACAACAAAATATAGTCCAAATGTATACCTTTTTAGGTGTGAAAAATATTTAACCTTGAATAATTTTAATTTATTTTGAAGTTTCATAAACTGTACATAGAGGCTCCTTGGGAATGTCACTTTTTAGAAGAAATTATGAACTGAGCTTCTGAAATAAACATTTCAAGTATTTTTCATTTTTTAATCATCTTTCATTTTCTTAGTTTATATCTTCCCTAAATGAAAAGACAAATATACTGTAAAAGGGATAATTTTCTCCAAAAATATTTTATATCTGTACAACAGAGCAACTTATTATAATCATTTTTGTAGAAAACATAAACATATTACTCCTGAGCATCTTAGTCCATTTTAGAAATGAGTAAAGCATGGTTTTCTGCAATTAATAACTGAAAAGCTAAAAAACAATCAGTATAAGCCTATTATTTATATAATTACAATTTTGCTTGCCAGAAAAATACGATGAGACAAATGATATTTCATTATCATTACAGGATCTAAAAAATACCTTTGAGACTAGATGGAATTTTTGAGAAATCAACCTATTTATTTCTATCTCTGCATTATTCACATCGGTAATTAGAACTTTTATATCCCCTTCTGGACATGAGTTCCAAAAAACTCATTCATTAGACTTTCTGTTGTGAAGACAAGGGTTCGTGCCATCAGATTATTGTCCTGTTACATTTTTTCCGGTGTCTCAGGCTTTCCATTTCTAAAATATAAATTAATTATAAACAAATAATTTACATAAATTATTTTGAATCTGAAATATTACTTCAGTTTAAATACATTTGTGTAATCCCTCCCAAGTAGTTGGACACATTGCTTCACAGGGTCCTTTGATATATTTATTCACTGCTATTTCCTGAGTAGATACTTGGCTAAAGTAAAGAAGAATTTGGGATTTACAGAGTTATGTGAGTTAGTGTTTGATCCTAGTTGGAAAGTTGGACAGAAAAATATATCCTCTTTAGAAAAAAAAAATATTTCTAATATCAGCATTTCCTCCATTTTGCATCAAGTTGAAAAAATAAAGTTCTGGAAATAAGAACTTTCTGAAAAATAAGTAGCTGAACTCTTGCTACCTGTATCCTCAACACTCAGCAGGAATACCAGATACATGCAGTCAGTTTTGGTGAGTGCTGTAGGAAAAAGCCCATTTACCTTCTTAAGTAAATGAAAAATGTATATAGTTGATTCTGTTTCTTACTTGAAGAGACACTTATAGGACTGAAAGTTGCTTTTTTAAAAATTCTTATTTTATTATTATTATTTTTTAATTTACTAACTTTTTACATATCTACAAAGTAATGCCTCCTAGTTATTTCTGTGGAAACTACAACAAAGAGCACAACACTATTAGAAAGAGCAAATTCTCAGCTACAAAACACTATTTTTCAACACAATCACCATCATACAGCTACGCATTTTCTCCAGTGATGAATGAGAGCCTTCATGCTGTGCTCCTAAAAATCTGCACGAGCAGAGGTGACCCACTGTTTCACAGCTGCTAAGATGGCAACATTGCAAGGAAAATGTTGTCTATGCAGCCTTTCATCAGCCCAAACAGCTGGAACTCAGAAGATGCCAAGTAGTAACTAAATGGTGGGTGTGTTAGGACAGTCCGGCCAAAACTGGCAATGTGCCATTCTATCAGACTGCCCCTCTGCTGCCATCTGTTGCACAGCAACAAAATGTAACCGAGTATTAGTGGGAAAGGTCAACAACTGCTGCCATACCACCACCATTTGCCTCTGATGTTGTGAGCCAACATCATAAAATAGGAGGCATTACTTTCAGGGCAGCCCTTCTATTTGGAAAAGCCAAGTGCATTCCTGGCAACTGCTACAGCTAAGCTATTTTTTGGCAAAACAACACATTTTTAATAAATAATCTAGTCACTGGGCAGTGAAGAGAATCAAAGTCTTTGATTCTTTTTTTTATGTATTTTTTTTTTTCCATTCAAGATATACTAAGCTATTTTTCTGAACTACTTAAATCACCCTGCTTACCATAATCCTACACTTGCTTAGTGAAGTTAATAAAAATTCTCCTATTGATTTCAATAAGCATAGGAACAGTTCCAATGCCAGGAGGTGGAGAAGAAAATAGCAGCTAAATATTGAAATTATAATGAATACCTGCACCTTTTAGCATTGCTTTTACAGAGTATAGATGCTTTATCTGTGCATAAAAATACAGTGAAATTATTGCTTTGCCTTTTGTATTGATGTTGAGAAAAAGCAAAGTGGATCCATAACCATATCTCTTTATTCAAATGAAGTCAGGAACTCTAATGAATTAGACACAGGATAGATCAAAACTGTATGTACATAGAAACTGTGGGGTATTTTTTGTGAGAGATCAGGATGAAAAAAAAAAAATTACATATATCGTTTTCAGTATATGTAGATCTGGGGAAAAAAAAAAAAAAAGATTACTAATTTCAAAACAATTTCTACAGATATCTGTTTACATATGTTAAGCCAATAGCCAATTAGTCCAGTGTAAACAGATTCTAAAAGCATTGCTTTAAAATTGTTTGCATTAGTAAATTAGAACTAAACAAATCGAAAATTATTTTTTGAATAAACAAGCTATGGTCATATAGAGGTAAAGAGCAAAAAGTATATGAAATGTAATTCCTGGGCTTAAAAGCAGAGTAATAAATGGTTTCTTCTACAAGATCTGATTTTTTACAGATTCCTTCTGTATTCAGCATTGCCTACAGCAAGGTAAAAAAAAAAAAAAAAAAAAAAAAAATAGATAAAATGATTTCAACACAAGAAAGCATAAAGGATCATAAAGAAGCCTTTTATGTCTTTTATTTCTCACTTTTCCTTGAAATATTTGTTACTTCCAAGTGTTTGTAAATGCCTTTGCTCATACAAAATTTGACACTGTCAAAACCAGAACTGCCTGTAAAAGCAGAAATACAGCTCATATATCTCTAGACTATTTGAGCCTTCTACTGAACTTCTAATATAGTATCTGCTGAATTACTCACAACTCTCATGATCTAAAAGGAAATATCAGACAGCAGAAATACCTGTATTCAGCTCAACAGTTTTGAAGTCACTGTAGAGTTGGTAATGAAAATAAAGATCATAAACAATCATTTACATATTTTACATATTGTGCTCATGTCTAAATACCATAGTTTTTCTGATTCTGGTTATTTGCTTCTGTAGTTTGGTTGTAGATGTAGCCAGAGCACACTACACTTTAATTGCTGTGACTTCCTTGTCTTGGTAAGTAAAGGACAACTGAGGAAAGAGGATGGGTCTTGGAAGTCAAGAGGTCCATCTGAGCCTGGAAAACTGGATTAACTCACTACAAAGTCTATGAGATAAACACTGGTTTTATATTGAATGATTTGGCTCTGTGTTAGTACCTAAACATTGAGAGAAAACATAAACACTATGGATTTTAAAAATGTATGTAACTCCTTGCTTTCAGTATGTTTCACCTACAGTTTTCTAAGATCAGCCTTTGTCATAAGTAATGCTTTCTACCATCTTCTTTGTCTTGCAATGGCCAGCATTCCTCATCTGAGCAAAGTGCAAGGTGACAAATTAATTTAGCACTTACCAACTCTGATGATGTGTTTGATGTTGTCTAGCATTGCTGACTGTCAGATATGCTGGAAGTGAAAGAACAATTATTTGTTTTACTGGCTCCATAACCACAATTGATTTTTCAGCTCAAATAAGTAAGCAGAGTAAGTAAACATAGCATACTGAAATCTGTGGATTCACTTCTCTGTATCAGCTGAAGACCAAGTCTGAAATAAATCTCTTCTTCAGAATTAGGTACAGAACACAGAAGTTTCATGGCTCTCATTGGCAGGGATGTGTTGTTTATTTCATTCCCAAGGGAGAAAAAGAAGAAAGAACTTCCACTGAGAAATATCAGGCTTTTCCAGGAAATGCCTGTTTGAATGAGAGTGCTGACATTTCTGGTATAAATGTTAGTGGTAGTACTACCTGAACAGATGCAGAACAAACTGTAGGAAATTACAGGGTTTTTTACTGAACCCAGTGGAACAGATTTGGAAAAGGTGTTAAAGAGGTTCCAGGCAGCCTCTGTTCCTGTCCAGAAGGGAGAACTGGGACACACTGATCAGCAACTGCAGGGTGGTAGCTCTATGCTTGTACTCTTGTCATAATCCTCTTTTAGAATCCCACATCACAAACCAAGGGTTCTGGTCCAGGTCACTGAGCATGTCCAACCAGTGCTCAACAGAGTACCTTCACTGATAATTCCTGTGGCTGAAAAGCTGTCATGGATGTTTTCTTGCAAAGGAGGTAACAGAGAGAGGCTTTGCCAAACATAATCAGAATGCTGAGAGGACCAAAGCCACGCAGAACAACATTTGTGGTGTAGATGCCATCGCCACACGTTCAGACATTACGTGTCTCCAAAACTGAAACTGAGCCTTAAGTCAAAATCTTGTGACCAAAACAGCACCATAGCATCCTAACCATCACTGTAAGACAAATGGGATCTCTGTCCATATGTGCTACTTCCTGGCTTACACACACCCAGTTCAAACTGCGGTGGTCTAACCAAAGAAAAGCCCATAGCAGCTTTGGCCTCGTGCTCACCCTGCCTCCATTTTGCAGATGTGTTCACTCAGGTTACAGCTGCACAGCTCTTCTCCTTCAGTCCTTTGTTTGTATTCGTATTTTGTGGATTCTAATAGGAAAAAAAGGAGAAAGTGAGAAGCCTCATAGAGTACAGCTTCCGGTCATTTAAATGCCACTTCATGGGCACAGTGTGAATGAGGAGCTGTTTCATGGCTTCCTTAAGGCTGCTGTCAAAAGACTTCCTCAGAATTCTCCTATCCTTTACTGATTTCCCCCTCCATCTTGGAGAAATTTACTGTCAGCGTTGCCTTCATGGCAAATAACATTTTCTAGAACATAATCAAATTATGCTTTTTTTAAAAAAAAAAAATTATTTAAATTTTTATTTTTTATTCTACATGTAGAATGATTTCTACGGAAGACAGATGTTATCAATTGCCAAAGAGGACTCATTCTTCCCCTGGAAAGAGGTGATCAATGTTAATTTTCCAAAGGGCAGCGTGTGTCTGTGACATTTTATCTTTCTTTAATATTTATAAAATAGGCCCGTAGCTTGTCTTCAGCCCAGCCTGAAAATGCTGACTTAGAGCCCACGTTGTATTGCTTGCTTCTTTTTGCAGACATCAGCTTTAACATAATTCCTTTGCTGAGATATGATCTCTTATCATTAACCACCAGCACAGTCCTTATCCAACCTTTTCTGAACAGAAAAGCAAGAGAAGTGTGTAATATAGCTTTGAAGAACCTAATTGAACCCTCTCTCAAGCATAGTTGATCAACGTCTAACTATTGAGCTTGATTAGTATGTTTGCATTTGACCTAAAGGTGATTTAAGAAGCTACTTAACTGCATGAGCTCCAGCCTTTGCCATCCAGCAGATATTAGAAACAGTCCATGCATATTCTGCACTGCATTCCCATTGGTGTGGATGCAATACCGATGCACAGATCTGTTTGCAGGCATTTTAGAATTCTCTTCCAGAACTCCCAAGAGATATGTAACATTTTCATAGATCAGAAATGCAAAACCTGTGGTGGTTATAATTCCTTTAAGATGTTTCCAACACATCAATTATGAATGAAATCTCCATATTCTGTGGCTTTCTGCTTTTATACCCATGTGTGCTTGTGGTGGAGAGGATGAAGGGGAGAGGCAGAGAACTTGGAAAGAATTATCATTAGAAACCCTTGAATTGGAAACCCTCTTCTCCCTAACACATTGCCTTGCAACTGATGAGGCCTCAACTTCAGAAAAGTAAAACTTTAATAAAAAGTAGAGTGCATGTTCACACGTAGAATATGCTAATGCTGACTAAGAAAGCTAAAATGGGGGTTGGTAGCTGCTTGTGTACTTTCAGCTGCAGATGAATGAGCCACGTCCAGAATCACCGCTCACTCAGCAATGTTATAAGGTGTGACTGGAACTTTGCAGACACTGCTTTGAGTAATCTTCTGGGTTGTATAACCTTTAGCCACAAACAGAGTGTATTTATTATCACCTTCCTTCCTTTTCCAGAAAGTGCCTCTTTGTATCCTAAGGCACAGTGAGGGTTGTGTTTCACCAAGGGGATTTGAATCTTCTGTGTGCGTTACACTTTTCCAAACCAGATCTAACACTGCTATTTGTCTAATTTGGGGAACTAGACCAAAGATTTGGAATTTGGATCTCATGCACAGGTTTGGATGCTTAATGGCAAAAAATAATTAATTGTAGAAAAATAAATTAGTATTATGGACCATAGAAAACATCACTACAACATCAGTAATATTAACACCCAATCTGTTTAAACTAGTAAGATTTTCTATTTCTAGTAAGAAATTCTAAAGTATTTTTCTTTTATTTAAACGTTAGCATTTTTAGTCAATATTTGCGTTTTGGAAAGCAAACGGGAAAAAAGGAATCGCCTTTTTTGCAGGGTTTGCAGGGTTGGGTGTCTTTTGTTTTTTGGTGTTTTTATTTTTTAAATTATTTTTTTTTTATTTTTAAAATATGGGACTGTTTTGCTGTACAAGGAAAATATGTTGTCTTTCATTGCTGGAATTCAAAATGCAGTGACCTTCAATTTTGTTTGTCTATAGAAGTATTGAAATCTTAGAGAAGAGCCTGAAAATGAAAAAAGCACTTTACTTGAAATCTCTTCTGGGAAGCAAATATCATTCATCACCAGATCTGTGTAGCAAATATAAACACAGGTCAAGTTTAAAGAAGGAAAAGGCATAAAAACAGAAAGAGAGACCCTTGTCTAGTTTACTTCAGAGACCTAAGATAACAACTTTGAATGCATGTAGGTTAGCAATAAATTCTCTACCGAGAGGGTTGAAGTTACTTATGATGTTTCAGAAAGTAAGAATGAGCAGGGAGAGAGGAAAGGCAGCATGTTGAAACCCAGGCTACTGTAAGCAACGGGCTTACTTTTAGGAAAGTTCTATACCTCAATTACTTATGCTAGTCCTAATATGAATTATAGTGAAACCTTAAAGTGAGAATCTGAATCTGTCCGTGCTTTGACATCTGTTTATTAATCAACGACTTCTCTTCTGAATCTTCTGAGGGCTTTTTCCCCAACCTACATGGCCCTACTGAATTGACAGTGCTGGTCATCATAAGTACCTGCTTCTGAGCAGCTGATAGAAAGGCAACACTGTAATCAGGCTGCGCAGTATAAATTCTGTGAAACAAACCTAAAACATATAGTTCTGCCCTAACTGCAGTTCTTATGCCTGTTTGTGGGGAAAAAAATAAAATTAAAAAAAAGTCATTTTGTACCTGTACTATCATCGACAAAGAACTTTTATAACTCTAACTCATAACACAGTCTAAATTAAAAACAATTAGACTTCTTGCTGCCAATGATGGTAATATTCCTCTGAATTTATTGTCCTGCAGCTTCTTCAATACACACAGCACACAGTATGCTTGCCTTTACCATAGCACAAGTGCTAAATAATGCCAGTATGTAAGGACAAGGGATGATATACTGCAGAACTTCATTTTTCGAGAGGCATGAACGAGTCTGTACATGTCTCGTGCGCACAATCTGTTTTTATTTTTGCAAATCATCTCTCCTGTTTATCTCCCCCAACTACTGTGTCTTCTTGATTCCATATTATCCTGAATATTCACTGTCTTGCACACACCTATGCATCCCACTTCCCAACATTTTCCCACCTGTCTTCGGTTGCACATTCACTGATCATAGTTTTGGCAGATAGTGACAAGCTATTCAAATTCTTCTGCAGCAACAGAGGAGAGACTTTTTCCAGTTAATATAGCTAGCATTGTAATAGTTTAACCAGTAAAGCAAACAAAAACCAAACAAACAAACAAACAAACAACTATCAGACTAAAGAAAAAAATAAGGACAATTAAATATTGATTTAATTAATGTTCGCTGTATGAAAATGTTCAGATTGAAAAATATCAGGATTCTACTGGTCTCCATAAGAGAATAACAGGGAGTCTTGGCCTTTGTACTATGTAGCCTAATCTCAAATAAAACTTAATATTTAAACACAATTACTATGGGAGAAAATTGTTAAATTGTCTGCCAAAAGTCTCTATAAGATTCACTTAATATTTAAATCCACTTAAATGCCCAGAATATAAGGAATAGTTGAAGACCTCCACATTCTGTACACTTTTCTTGTCCTTTTAACTTACACAGCCTCTCATACACATGTCAGGCACAACTCTTTAACAGCTTGCTGCCTATTTCTGTGGGAATTAATATTTCATTAAAATAAAGGTTAGCACTATGGGGTGTTAATGGCACTGCATTTCTATTCACAACAGTAACTGTAACTTGAATCATCTGTAGAAGAAGAAGAAGGACCAGAGGGAATGACCTTTCTTGAAAGATACTGCAGGAAAAGAACTGTCAATAAAAAGCAGATTGCATTTTGCCTATCCCCTTACACAAGGCTATTTCCTGTTTATGCACTTGGAGAATAGGGTTCTTTCTGAGCCATCGACTTGGCGCAAAAGAATCACTTGCCAACATGGAAGTGAAATAGGAGCTCAAACATTCCATGCAATGTCCTGCTGCTCATCTGCAGCAATCAAATATACATGATGCGCTGTGCTCTCTCAAAATGGTAACAAGTTCAGCACCAGCAGATTAGAGAAATCAATGAGTTTATCTTATACTACCCTGTTCTCTTTAAAATTCCAAGAATGTCAGGCAAACACAAGCATAATGCAAATGCTGTAAAAACACCACAATGCCAAAAGCAAACATTGCTTACTGCAGATAATTTTTCTACAATTACAATCTTTCTGAATATAGTCTTCTGATTGTGCTAAAATTGCTGTAAATCCTTGTGAATTCTGTTCAAAATGACTGACATCTCTGTATTTTTCTTTACTTAAATTGATTCCAATCATTTTAGGATTAAAAATAAAAAGAAAAAAAGAATTCAAACAAAGCAAAACAACCAGTCTAAATGTATCTAAAAGCATAAATGTGATAGACATTTCGAAGTAAAAAGAGTAAGCAACATATGCACTCTTCAATAGAGAATGCATTTTGAAAGTAGTTGCTTCTCAAATAAGCTCATGCCTGAAGACACTTTCAAAAAGCTTCACTACAAATCAATTTCTTTCTATTACATATAGCTCACGCATATGAATGAAGGAACTCCATGCTAGATCCACCTAGATTTGAGCATTTTATGTCTGTATTTGTTGTTCCTTACCCTCTAAGGAAAAAGAAGTTTCCCTTCAAGGACTGGATAATCATTGAGGATGGTAAAAATATACATTGAGAGCTTCTTTATGTAAAGTGGGATAAGCATGATACTCATTTGCACTCATAAAGCCTCAGGTGGAATAAGCAAACGTATGCATACTTGCATATATATTTCTACATGGATTCTAAAGAATCAATGATTAAAGAACAAACAAACAAAAAAACACCAAAAAACAAACAATCAAACAAACAAAAAAACATCTTAAGTTTGAAAACACATTTTTCTATCTGTTTTAATAGCTGCTCTTCTGAGGACTAAAAAAGGCTTATTGTTCATAGTCAGTATGTTCATGTTCAGATGAAATTTCTTTCCTGGCCAAAATGCAATACATCTGAGTTTTAAGCCTAAATTTTCATTCATTTATGACAATTTAAATTCAGTCATACATACCAATTACTGAATCAGGTTTTTGTTTGTTTGTTTGAAATTTGTGTTTGCATAATTTCTATGCCTCTAATGCTTACTCTTAGACTTCAAAGAAGCAATTCATTTAAGACTTTCCATATTGCTCACAAAGGTGTATAATGATAGAAGAAATACAGAATTATGTTTCTACCATTCAGAAATCCCAGCATCTACAAGGGTTCCATTCTGTGATTAAAGAAAAAACAGTGTAAAATCAAAATCATAATTTTGAAGTTGTTGATTGTCTAGATTTAAACAAACAAACAAACAAACAAACAAACAAAAACAAAAAAAACTTGTATGATCATGTGGAGATGTTCTTATCAAAGCATAATGAAAGCAAAGATCTCTGTTTTCTTCTAATTTCAAGCTAGATTTCATCTTAAGCTCTATCAGTGTCTGAATTTTGGTCGCAACCCTGTGAAAGGACACACTGTAGAAATATACCATATAAAAAAAAAATCAGATCATAATAGGACAGTACTTTTTCCTTCCTCTATCCCACTTTCAACCTTGAAAAATAAAAAAGTCGGTAAGGAGGCCAGCCTTATTAACTAGTATGGGCCAATCAGTTCATTTCAGGTTGGATCTTCCTCTATCCTTTTTTCAGACATATTCATCTAGTATGAAGTAAATCCGTTTTCTAAGTAAGTTCTCACCAGAACTGTAACTGGTGTGTTTATTGAAACATAATTTTCAGTCCAAGCATTTCACATTGCAAGAATTCTGTATTTCAATAAAACATAAATAAACGTTGCATGTATCAGACAATAACTAAGGAAGTTGGAAAAATAATTCACTTTTGTTTCTGCAAATGTAATCAATTAAACACTTATTATGGATGTCTCTTCTTCCATTGCTGTCTTACTACCCTTACCTAGCACATTTCCCATGAACTGACATATGTGAAAAACAAACTGTAATAGTACTTCATTAGCTACATGCTAAATAAAGGATAGATATCTGGAGAGTCTGAAGGTTAAGATAAGGAGTAAATTTTGGGTTTTTTTTTTTGTTTTTTATTTTTTCCTTTGTTTTGCTTTTATATTCTCAAATTAATTATCAGTAGTGCTTCAGAGTAAAAAGAATAACCTTGGTTGGAGTGTCGTTCTAAATTTCTCTCTGGAGAACAACTAGCAATTTCCTTCATATTTTCTCAGGTAGCTTTAACTCTGTTTAAAAGTTCATCTAAAAATAATTAAGACAAAAACAATCCCCAGAGGCAAGGGAAAAAAAACAAAAACAAAAGCAACACTGTACAGGTTTGTAATGGAACTCTTATTGAGACCTTAATTAAGAGGAGGCATTTGATCTCTCTATAATCATTGCCTTGAATTAAATGTCTTGAGTACAATAACTAAAATATTATGGAATAATTGAAAGCAATAGAATGGAACAACCTTGGCTTGCTCTCGCTTCTCCCAGATCTCATTTTGTAGAAGTCATTAAAGTCCATATTTCTATTGTTTAAAGGTAACCTCTTCCCATGAGATTAATCACAAGAATAATAGAAATGGCAATTGCTAATATACTGCTTGCATTAAAAATAAAAATAAAAAAATCCTGTGGACTCAATATTTTGATAGGCAGAGTAACAAGTCTCTGAAGCTTTTTTTTACAATTAGCCCTTTTGCAAGGAAGATGAGATTACTTTAGTGTAAGGAAACCTATTGAAATTAGAAATTCATCAAAATAAACAAGGAGGAGTAACTGAGAGAAATTAAAGAAAAAAAAGAAATGTTTAGTAAAGTACCATAAAGAAAAAGAAAGGAGAAAAAAAAATATTGAAAAGTTAATTTAAAAATAGATAAAAAATAGAAAATGTCTTAATTTTTTTGAAAGGCTATTAAAAGATTGGTCAGGAAGACACAGTCACTACTTCAAATCCGTGCTCACCCTCAAACTAAGAACAATGGGGCGTTATACCATCATTCACAAGTTCTGACTCACTTCCGTATGCATGGGAGCATATTCTGGGCATAGGTTTTCAAACTGGATTTTTAATTGACTTCAGAATGACAAGTTGGAGCATTAAGTGATCTCAGCCTGCCACTGGAGCAACAACTGGCTAATTTACATTTGTAAATACTAAGCGTGGTTAAACCATTGTTGACTTCTGAAGTGGACTAAGGGCGTTAGCCTCTGCTTTTAGCTAGCATTCAGCACCTTGAAGAACCATGTCCTCTACTGAAACAATTGGCAGTCTTCCTTCTTCTGATTACACCAGGTCCATCTGTTTATAGTAGGTCCATGAGAGAAACAAGTGCATAAAGAGATATATGAGTTTCGCTTCAAAGAGTAAGTATTCCTTCTGGAAGGCCTGGAAAGAAATGCTCAAATTCTTTTCCATTTCACAGCATATCACTTGAGTATTCCTATAAGATCGTGGCACAGATGCTGTTTTTAGAATATGCATATTCTCACAGGCAAAAACTCAAAAGATTGGCAGGGATGACTTTCCTGTGTTGGCTGGATCTGAGAAGCAGAGCATTTAGTGTGGATTCTACTGATACTTTTTGGAACAACTGCTTCTGAAAAATAACAGAAAAATTGATGAAAGCATGTCAGCTTTCTTGTGAGTGCCATAAAAAATTCCTTTGAGGCAAAGCACAACAGGTCAATTTTCAGAGAGCTTTTTGCACTAGCAGAATCTGAAATCTCAGCTTCACAAAATTATTTTTCAATATAAAAATATAAAAAGCCACTATACACACTCTCTTCAAATTTTAACAACATAATAAATTTAGAAAATGCTCAAAATACAACCTTTTTCTCACATATGACAAGTTTTTGCTTAAACATAAAGACTGATACCTATCACATGTAATAGCATGGTATCACACCATTACACAGTCATATTTTAGATTTTTAGTGTTTATAGATGTTGAGAATATTATACTTGTAGGATACTGTGATCTGAATGAGAGTACATTATTGGTCTTCTCTAACTTCTTCCGATGATTTTATCATTATTCCTTTGAGATATACCTCTTCCTTTTCATGAACCTTGAAATAGAATGGTAATTTAATCATATATTTTGTATTTCAAAACTTCATATATAAATGGGTATTTTAGAATCATATGTCTTTCTCCTACTGATCTAGATTCCCATCCCAGTAACTTCACTCTAGTACACAGGAACCACACTGATGAAAACTAACACATTTTTGTGTCGATCAGCCAGTTCTTGAACTTACTTCTGCAGTGCCAGTGCCAAAAAGACCTAACAGGCTTTAAGGGAAATACCAGCACAGGTACTCAGGTACTCTGATCATATTTTTGACAAGGGCTTAGATATAATGAAGCCATGCTGGTTCTCCCATATCACCCTTCTTCCGTAGGGAGTCTTAGCATAGCTTCCAAGAGTATCTACTCCATGATCCTTCCTGGCACAGAGGTGAGACTGACAGGTTAGCAGTTCCTAGGGTCATCTTTTTTGCCCTTCTTAAAAAGGTTGCCTAAAAATGTTGCCTTTTTTTTTTTTTTTTTTTTTCCCCAGCCACCAGGGACCCAATCTGACTTGCCAAGACTTTTCAAATATCATTGACAGTGGCATGGTGACTACATCAGCTCATTCCCTCAGGATTCTTAGAGGAATCTCATTGGAACCTATAGACTTATAAATGTTCGGGTTCCTCAGGTGGTCACGAACCTGATTTTCACTTACAGTGTGAGGGAATTTGCTTCCCCAATCCTACCAAACCAAACATTTGAGGACTCTGTGAAAAGAAGTTATCAGAGAAGACTGAAGCAAAAAAATCAAGTACTTCAGCCTTTCTCTTGTCTGTTGTTACCAAGTTGCCTGTGTCACTCACTGGGGGAAAGTTCACCCTCCTGGACTTTCCTTTTCTGGTTGAAATACTCATAGAAGCTATTCTTGTTCTTCTTGGCACCCCTTGCCAAGTTTAGTTGAGGGTGGGCTTTGGCTCTCCTAACCTGATCCTTGCACAGCCTAGCAGCTTCCTTATTCTCTCCCCATGTTACCTGTCCCTGTTTCCACTGCCTCTGCATTTTGTTCTTGCTCTTCAGTTTGACCAGCATGTCCCAGTTCAGCCATGCTCATCTTCCTTTACTGACTTGCTACATCTGGGGATGCAGAGCTCTCTTGCATGCTGAGGGAAGGTTCCTTAGGGATCTACCAGCTCTACTCTGCATCCTTACCCATGAGGACAATTGCCCACGGTGTTTTATTGACTAATTCCCTGAAGAGCTGGAAGTCAGTTTTCCTAAAATTCAGTGCCCTAATTTTACTCTTTGGTTGTCTCATATCCCTCTGGAGCATGAACTCCACCATGACATGGTCACTACAGCCCAGGCAGCCTCCACTCCTGGTGTCACCGATCAGTTCATTTGCACTGGTGAGCCATATGTCCAGTACTGCATCCTCCCTGATAGGGCCATCTATTATCTGACTCAGGAAGTTGTCCTCAGTGCACCCCAGGAGCCTCCTGGATTGCCCGCAGCTTACCATGCTACTTTTTCTTCTTTGGGTGGTTGAAGTCCCCAGGCAGAACAAGCAATTGTGATTTCAGCACTTCCTGTAGCTGGAGGTAGAAGGCCTCATCAACAGGCTCTATTTGATTGGGTTGCTGAAGTAGGCACTGATCGCAGGACTCCCTTTGATGCCTTGGTCTCTGTCACTCACAGGCTTTTGACTTGTTCATAACTATTCTTTAGAGACAGCTCTTCACATTCAATTCCCTTCTTGGTGTAGATACTAACACCGCCTTCCCCACCTGTCCCTTCTGAAGAGCTTGTAGTCACTGATAGCCACACTCCAGACATAACCCACAGTCTACCTTGAGTAACTGATGTGGTGAGGAAATGCTACTGCATTTAATTAAGTCACACTTAGTTTAAAAAATAATGAGATTTTTTACATAGGAAGTAAAAGAAGGTTATGACATTGGGTCTAGATCAGGTGCCTTTATTTGTTGTAACTCATTATAACATACTGAATTTTCAGGTTTTTTTGTTTGTTTGTTTGTTTTCTTATTTGTTGAAATGAACCCAAGATAGTCTAATTTCTTATAACTAGTTAAACAAATAGTCAATGTAATGGAAATTTAGCAACAAGAAAACATGTTTCTTAACACAATAAAAAGCTAGAAGATTCTGGTTTCACCTTTTTTTATTTTATTTTATTTTTATTTTTTATTTTATTATTTTTTCTTTTTTTCCTCCTATCCTGGTAGAAATTAATAGTTTTAACTTTCAGATAATCCTCAGAATTACTGAAGCAAGATTTTGTTAAATGTACAGGTTCTTTCATTTTTTAGCAACTATGCAGAAATAAAAACATTTAGTGTGTCCCCTCAAAATTACTTCTTCATAAAAGAATGAGAATAAGAAAAAAGACATATTCTATTTTATCTTTACGTTGTTTTCAGTTAGTATGGGACTTTAAAAACTCCTTCTTGTTCTCCTTTTTTTAAAGACTCTTTGCACCTGTAGTAGAAAGCTAAAAGAAAATTCAACTACAAAACTCAAATGCTGTTTCATGTATTTGTGATTGACTGCATTTTTAAAAACATCTTGATTTAAAGATCTGAAATAAACTTTAAAAAGAATGCTGTATCCCTCCAGCTCAGTTCAGTTTGAATCTCAGTCACCATTTTCCTTTGATAGTCTCTGTAAGTTGCAGGCACAGCCTCAAGCAAAGACAATTTGGAAAAATGCTGTAAGGATGCATTTGTCATGCCAATAAGCAAGGGGTAAATTTAAACTCATGGGCTTTCCGTGTAAGGAACATAATCATCCACAAAAATTAAAATACACAACATTTTAATAAATTATATTGTATTAGATATCGTTTCAAGATATTAAAAGCTAAATAATATCACTATATTCAATGTCACATTGGAAAATAAATGCTATTCAGTACGAGTAACACAAATTTATACAGCTATTGTATCATGATGCTACTTTCCAAAGCACCCCAGGGTTCTTTTCCCACTGCAAAAAACTGCTGTGGTTTTCTATTCAAACTTTGACCCAGTCCAACCTTCTTCAATTCATAAGATCTTAACAGCTGAAGTTAGTTGCCTCTCTCAGAGAAGAATGAGCAAATATTTGAAAACAAACAATGGTCCTATATTAATATATTGCTATGATCGAACATCTTCAAACTATAATAATGCAGCAATACTTTAGATTTTAAGTCCCAAGGGCAAAATTGAAATTATTACATGTACACAGGAGTGCATTCCTCTGAATCCTACTTAAAACAATAAGAGAAAAGATGGTGGGTTTTTATTTTATTTATTTATTTGTTTATTTTCTGTTGTGAGCAGGGGCCCTTCTACACAGATAAACAAAAACAGATAGAACATAAGGTTTTAAAAGTCTGATGCAGGTTTGACTGATGCTTTGTAAGACCTGTCCAGGCAAATAAAAAAAATACTGCTGGTACTGACAGCTCTTCAGAAATTCTGAAAGAAATCTGTTCATCAATGGAGTCTGTATGTCTTCCTCAGTAGAAATTCCAAGATATGTCAGAAGGAAGATAATACCTTGAGCCTTAGGAAATTTTACCTTTTGGTTTGAAAGTTTTCTTTTCTTCTTCTCTCCTTCCATTATTCCCCTCTCCCTTCTATCTTTTTTTTTTTTTCCTTTTTTTTTTTTTTTTCTTTCTTTTTTTCTTCCTCTGTCTGGCAAAGGACTCAGATACTGATAACTTGCTACTAATGATGGTGCCCATTGCAAGCAGCAAAGCGTATGACTTTAGGACCCAAAGGAGGAGAGGAAGAGTCTACTTAACTGAAGTAAATGGGGTAGAAACAAAGAAACAAAGAAATGTGTATGCACAACTAAATTATACCATATTATTTCTTTTCCTATAAAAACACACTTGGACTAATAATGGCTAGAAAAGTTCATAAATTATTGAGTTTTATTATATGTATCTAGGGTGTAGTACTATCTCCTCCTATGAGCAAGATTTTGATGGTGATATGCAAAATAGGTTGTATTCAACTGATCATATGAGACTAATGACCTGTAACATTTTTTAAAGTCAGATTGTAGGGGGAAAAAAAAAGAAAAAAAAGAAAAAAGAAAGGAACAACAAAAAACTGATTTAAAGAAGCAGTTCTTGCTTTCAAATAAGTATAACTCATGTTTTCTATCTGAGCTGAAATAAAGAAAATAGTGACTAGAATGAACTATGATTACACATCTGTGGCATTTCCTATTTTATTGTGTTGTTATGTAGCATGCTTGGACCAGAACAGCAGATATCCAGATATTCAGGAATAGATGCTTAAGCATTTTGAACATTCAGTATGATAGCACTTACACAGCCAGAAGAAAGTCTACCCCTTGGCCCTGACTGCACAGATATAAGGTTTTCTTATGCACTAATCTTGCCCCAGAGATCTGTCAGGTCTAACTTTCATCCATCTCTAAGGGAAGTCTATGAACACAAGTACCCCTTCTTGGTCAGACTCCCATAGAAAACATAGAAAGAGGCATTCTCCCAATACTTTTAAAAGATCAAAATTGCCCTTGAGGCAACCTCAAGGTATTTCAGGGAATCTATAAGAGAAACACAATTTGCCTTTTCAGTTTGTTTCAACAAACGCATTGATTGGTATGCTGTCATGTTCTCAAATTCACATTAACTGCACTTCAGCAAATATGTTTGGAATCCCAAGTGCTGTCTTTGTGCTCAGCAAAATCATCCTTGAGACAACAGGCAAGTAAGCATGTAAATTCATGTAGAGGATCCAGTGGAAAAAGTCAGCAAGTTTTAATTTTTCAGTTTCTTTTTGATGTACAGCTGGCCATGGTTTGTTGTTGTTGTTTTTAAGGGATAGACCAGACAGCTTCAGATAAAATGAAAAACATGTATTGGATTTGGTTTTCCAAACAATTTGAAATACTTTCTAGCTTTTGTCAACTAAACAAAACATTCAGATTATATTTTCACATGTTCTGTACTTGAAAACAATTTCAGGCATGGACTATACAGCTTTTCTAATAGCAGAAAACCTGGTGACATAGCCATGAGTAAACAGGATGGTACGACTTCAATCTTATTACTTGTGCATGACATTTTGAAGCATCTGTTATAAATGCTATTTAGTAATGCAGAGGATTTTAAATGCTGTAGATCCATATTATCAAGAAATGGCTCATTACTGCTGTTCTTTTTTCCATTCCTACTGATGTAGTCTCAAGGGAATCAACTGTATCTTAAAGAAAATAACTTTCATAGCTTCCACTTGTACTGGGTACTGGCACAGCTTGGCAGATGATAAGATGTGCACTGGATCTGGCTGAGACAATGTTCTTTCCTTTATAGCAGCCCATATGGTTCTGTATTTTGGATTTGTGAGCAAAACAATGTTGAGCACAAACCAATCTTACTCCTGAGCAGTGCTTGCACAGCATCAAGGCCTACCCTATTTTGCACTTTGTCCTCTGGTGAATAGACTGGGAGTGTGCAAAGGATAGGAAGGGTGACCCAAATGGATTAAAGACATGTTCCATACAGTATGACATCATGCTCAAGAGTAAAATCTCAGGGAAAGAAGAATAATGTCTGTGGTTACAGAGTCTGTCTTCCAAAGTAATCATTCTGCATAGTGAAGTCCTCCTTTCCAAGAAAGCAGCTAAACACCTGCCTGCTGATGTGCAGTAGTGAATGCATTTCTTATTTTGCCCTGCTTTTCTTGAACAGCTTTGCTTTACCTTTTAAGCTCTCTTTATTTCAATCCACGTTTTTGTTTATTTGTGTGTGCGCTTTTGTTCTTACAGTTATCTCCCCAAGCTCCGTGGGGCAGAGTGAGCAAGAGGCTGTGGTTCTGTGCCACCTGCCAGGACTAACTCACAAAAATATGCTAACTATATGTTGTTTAAAAGGTACTGTATACATATATATGACCAATATATAATTGTAAGCATAAGAATTACATATATGTGTGACTCCATATGTATGTATGTATGTGGTCTTACTAATGATATGCAACTTAAAATTCCAGTGCCAACACAGTGCCGTGCTGGTACCCACAGGGAAACACACAACACTTGCATGAACCTGAGCAGCATTGACAAACCCATCCTGTCCCTGTCCAGCCAATCATGACTGGTCTGCTAGTGGAATTCACAACCTCACATCACATGGATCTCTCCTTTATTGGCCCATGAAATAGCTGACTCCTGGTCTCTCCCAGTTGCTGCATTTTGTGATCCCTCTCCTGCAAGTGGCACTCCTATTGTGCTCATCATATGCCAAGAGAAGCTTGAAGCATTTGCTCATAAATGGAAGGAAGCCCCTGCAAGTGTATTGGAAATAGGGTCTGGTAGGAACAAAATCAAGCATGGAATCAGGCAAGCATACTAAACAAACTCTTGTTTATACTTTGACCAGACTATTTTACCTCTTTTTCTCTCTATTTATTTTCTTACACTTGTTCCTTCTCAATTCATCTTTATCATTCCATTTGGTTCCTTCCCTAAACAATCTACAAGTCTCATACATTCTCACAGTTCCTTTACAAAACACCCAATAGAACACAATGGCCCCAGATTAACTCCTCCCTGTAGCTCCTTAGGCAGTGACCTTCTTTACTCCACAGAGCATTACAGTGCTGTTTCCACAGTTTCCCCATGGTCTTCTCATGATGAGTTTCCTTCAGAGTGCTCCATCCTCACTGCGACTAGGATCCTTTTACATTGCTCCTTAGATGTTCTTTGGGTCTTTCTGTTTAGTGGTAAGCCCCAACTTCATCTCCACAGCTAATAGCTGGAATTCTTTGTCTCTTTGTGAGATATGCAAGACTATACATAAACCCCACAAGTCAT
Organism: Coturnix japonica; assembly: GCF_054131305.1. Lineage (NCBI taxonomy): Eukaryota > Metazoa > Chordata > Aves > Galliformes > Phasianidae > Coturnix > Coturnix japonica. The sequence goes on from NC_140664.1 coordinate 49,778,958, forward strand.
TCAAGCCTTCCTTTTTATTACTTTTTTTTTTTTTTTTTTTTTTCCCCCATCAAGAGCTAAGTATGTAGAATTGATTACTATAATATCTTCTGCTACAGTGCTCAGCATGCCTGGTACCACAAAGCCAGATTTCCTGGTGTTTGCTCTACTGCCAGCCCTGGAAACTTGGCTGTGACTTGAGACAATACTACTGCTGTACAAAAGGCATGGTGAGAAATGCAAATACAGGTTAGAGAAGTGTTCACAAATGACATTCTCAGCTAAAAATACATATTTCTGTGTGTTCAGCCTGGAGTAGCTGATTATCAACTCAGTATTTCATAATAAGCTGATGCACAGTTTTACTGACTTCTGAAACAGAACATGCAAGAATCAATGGAAAGCTAGAGCTGAGAGTTGCCTCCTGATTGGTTAGTGTCACAAGGCTAAGAAGATGGCATATATCACAAGTGACAGATTCAGTTACACATTTTTATCATTGGCAGAATGATGTAACCCTCATTACAAAAGAACATTGTTTAATTGATCCACACGCTCCCAGTAGTCCTGTTTTTTTTGCAGACATAACATAAAGGCCAAGTTGCAGTTCACTTTCAATCAAGTGGAAACATTATATTACAGAAGGAATAAGAAGTAGTCTCTGAACATTTTAATTACCATGGGTTTAATATGAGAAAATCATTATACAATTAATGTGACCAGTGCTGCTAGAGGACATTTTAAATAATAGTCAAATTAGTGAAGAAAAGCCACAAAGGGATTTATTTATTTATTTATTTAAATGTGCCGGCCTCCAACCTTTTTTTGGTTCTCAACCATTCTCTAGGTTTGCCAGAATTCAGTCAGCTTGGCATACAAGGCCTATCATTATTACCTCCAACACACATGAACAAGACAGATTTTTATCCTTAATTATAGTGAAGTTCTTCGAGCAACAAGTATTATAAATGTCAGGCAAGCTAACATATATGGCATAGGTAATAATGATCATACTCACAGTTTCTCGCTGAAAGCTGAATACATTAAAGAGTGTTTAAACAAAATGCCTATCACTTCTAAATAACTTTAAATAGACAGTCATTATAAAAAGGAGAGCTATAAGCTTATTTACCACACAGAGTTCTGTGGGAGAAGAACAAAACAAAAGATTTTATCTACAAAAGATAATTGTTACATATATCCAAAGTGAATCCTCTGTAAATGACCAGGAGTCAACCTGGGAACAAGTCACTCCAGAGGCCTAATGGAGTATTGGTAAGAACGAAGTGGTTTCTGCTGGGGTTTTTCACCTCTTATGTTTCAAGTAACATAATCTGTTGGCTTAAAGACTGAGTCTCGTTAAGCAATTATTATTTTTTTTTTTCTTTTTGCACCAACCTCCACTTCACCACCTCTCCCCAGAACAATAAAAACCCTGTAGCCTTCCCTTGCTAGACAGCAATTAATATCCTCCCCTCTACAGATAATGCCAAATCAAACATCAGTCAGAATATACAGGAATATACTGAAGATCTTGGTTTCAGAGCTGTACTTTCCTGTTCATTTCTGCAGGGAACTAACTTCTCGATATCCACAGTGCCTGTATCTTTAATAAGTACTCTTAATCCTTTTTGAGATATCAAGATTCTATTGCACTAAAACATACAGGGGTTTTTTTTGTTGTTTTTTTTTTTTTTTTCTCTTTGAAAAACACTTTTCCATTGCTTTATATTTTTTTCTTTGCTTTTTTCTTTTATTTTATTTTACATCAAACATTTACTTTGTTATGCTTCAAATCAGCAGCAGATACTTGCTTTGATTTTGTATGTTCATCTGCAGTAGGGCGAGATGCTCAGCAGTAAAATAAAGGATGAATGATTTTTAGCAATAGGATCTCTTTTGTTCTGCCCAGAAACTTTGAGGTGGGGTGATAAAAAAGCTCAGCTCCAGACGTATGTGAAAGAGCTTAGAAACATGAGAATAGGTAGGGAAACCCCAACGATCTGCCTTAAGAAATGCAGCCCTGCCCCCAGCACCTGCCCTGGTGTGATCAGTCAAGGGCTGGATGACACCCAGAACTACCAATCAGTAAGAGAAGCAGGTCTCTGGACCACCTTTCAGAGTTAGGGGATACTGCTTAAGGGGTACAGGGCTCATTATGGGGTATAGGGGCAGACCATTTGGGAACTGCACAAGATTAAGATTACTATGGGATGCTTTGAGAAGAAACCAAAAGCAGAGAAAGAAAAACATCAGAGTGGTTTGGGGATAAGCAAACATAAGAAAAGAGAGAGATAATAGATCAACTGAGACTAGTTGCATATAAATAGGCTGCTGGCCAGCGTACTGGTCTGGTGGTACCCCACACCTGTCAGCAGAGTCTGTCCTCATTAAGCTTAACATGTAATTATTTTCATAGCTGAGGGCTCTCTTTTAGGTGGGCATCTGTGTGTATGGGGGATTCTGAGTGCCAGCAACCAGTCAGACTACAGATTATAGATATCTGCATGTCTGTGGTGCCGGCAACTGGAGTGAGCTTGGGCAGAGGTGTTAGTGTTTGACTTGCAAGCAAATAACAACCTGGACTATCTGGTAGCCCTGGATACATCTATTTGTACCCACAAATACCTACCTGGAGCAATTGGCTACATGAACAAGGGCATCCTGCTCAGCTGTGCTTTCTCCCACCAGGGAGGTGGTGGAGTCTCCTTCTCTGGAGATATTTAAGACCCGCCTGGACGCCTTCCTGTGTGACATGGTGTAGGGAGCCTGCTTTGGCAGGGGGGTTGGACTCCATGATCTCTAGAGGTCCCTTCCAACCCCTACAATTCTGTGATTCTGTGATTCTGTGTGAATAACACAAAACACAAAAACAGTGTTATATTTGCCATTTTCACACTTAATCATTTGAAAGAAGGGTCTGACCTTTTGTTTTCCTGGGGTACCAATTGCTGACAGAAAACTTGTTCACAGGTCCTTTCAAATATTTAACATGCAATATAATATTATCCCCGCATAAAAGGAGTTTTGACTGTCTCATTACTATGCATTTTCTCCTGCTCATTCTCAGAGGAAACATGGAACCTCTTCCCCAAGAGAAGGTTTGTGCTTGAGCTAATACAGCTACCAAAATCTCAACATATTTGTTCCCTTCCCTTCAGTACTACTTTGTTTCTCCCTTCGTTATCCGACATCAGCTAAAATTCATTACTTTCACTATCTATCTTCTTATCTGGGTCCTCTCTATACTCCCACCAGCTCTTTTCACAATTGCAGATTTGTCGCTGCCGCTGGGTCCTAAAGCCTGCCTCAAAGACACCCACTGCTCTTAAGTCATCTCTCTGTCTCATCTCCTTCATGCTGACTTCCTTCATTTAGATAGGCCATTACTTCCTAGAAATCACTTCACCTGATTGTTTCAAAGCAATTTGAACGTATTCAGTTTCTAACTTCTCAAAATTTCCTATCATAGCCCAAAACATAGGGTCAATTTCTGGATAGGCTTTTTAGTGCTGGACTCTTCTTAAGTAGGGGTTTTCTCTGGATCAGCCTCATTCTAGGATCAGTTTCTCAAATATTGTTCCCATCACTGATCACTTTCTGGCTTAGGTTGGGGAGATTCCCATTTTGTTGTGGGATGTTCAACTCCTTTTTACCTCAGGAGTTGTCCAGCTCCTCTTCCTGGGGGTTTTACTGCTTCAGCACCTCTCCTCAAGGAGGCTGTAGGAACTGGGCCACCACTCTAGCCTTTTCTTTCACATTTTCCTTGTCCTGTCTCACATCTCGGGCTACTTCAGAACCTCAACATTATTCCTAGGGGGTTATCTAGGGGTTTCAAAGGATTGTCACACCCTTTACTGATATATTTTCCTTTCCTTAACTTACTGCTACCCTCCCCAGTTGTCTTTACCTTTGTACTCCCCACAATCCTCAATTTAACTCACCAGTGAATTTTCTTTATGGAGCCCTTGGCTCCTCCTTTACCTTCTTTTTCTCTCTTCATGGACTCCTCAGTCTGTTGCCCTATCTGTCTCTGGGATGGTCCTGAGACCAGGCTACCTACCTTTGGCCAACAAGATTAAAGTAGTGGAAGTCAAATTGCATGAATTTTAATCTTTATGGAGGCTTAAACGCATGTTTAAAAGACAAACTTTACTGGAGGTGGTAACAGCTTAAAAAGAAACAATCACTCTTATGAAGCAGAAGATTGGGTCCTATAGGACTAAATTTGATATTGTATAATTCTGATATTTTTATATATTGCCTACTGGAAAGCACGTGATAGAATCAAGGCAGCTAACTCAGTAAGTAAAACTTAATAGTTAACAAGCAGTTCAGTGCAAGGCAAATTCAAAAGCACCACAGAAACATAGCAGAGAAAGATTTAAAAAGTTAAAAAATGGTAAGAGTTTAAAAAATTGTCATGAAATATGGAAACAGTTATGTCTTTGATTTTCCTACCACTGACCGAGGAATAGAGATCAATACATTAAGATGAGATTAAAGTTCTGTTAACAGTTTTTCCCTCATCTTTACTGAGCATTTGACATCTCAGGCATCAGTTCACCTAGACTCAATATTTTTAGCATCTGAAAGGAAACATTTGGAAGAAATAGCCAGCACTGTATTTAACTACCACAAAAACAAACAAACAAACAAACAAAAAAAAAAAAGCATATATTCTCTGCATAGTTCTTAATTTCTGTCCAACCTTGTTTTGAAGGGCATGGGAGAAAATTTATTTCCAAATATGATGGAAGGACAATTTTATAATACTGATTAGCATAGGTTTTCATATACAATAATGTAAGCATTTAATTTAAGCATTTAATATACAATAATGTAAGATGAAGTGGTTTCTTTTGTAATTTGCAGCAGGTGTGTCAGGGAATGAGAAGTCAACTGAATTTTTAACATTTAAATTGTAGGCAACTGGTAGCTAATAGAAACGAGCCTGCATGCAAGTTTCTGATTCAAAACAATATCACTGAAATAAGTAATCAACCTTACTTCTGAACAGATGGGCAAGTATTTGCAGAGTGAACTTAACTGTATACGTTTTGTGGGCATTTTTAGTTCAGTGTATGTTTACACCATTTTGGAGGGAGGAGGGGGCTGGCTAAATCTCCTTTTTCCTCATTCTGCAAAGACTTTGCTGAGAAAAAGTTACCTGTGTTGACATAGATAACCTTCAACACTGGATTACCTGAGGGAAATAACTGCTTAAAAATTGCATTGTTTGTTTGTTTGTGTTTTGTTTTACTTTGTTTTAAACCAGATGTGATGGTTTAAAGAGAGATTTGTTTAAATGTACCAGCTTGGTCTAAGCATAAGTAGAATAGTTAGTACAGATCTTTTCCAGGAGGTTTTGTGGACTTTTGGAAGTAGCACAAATGTCACCTTTTTACTTACCGCCTATGATTTTTTTTTTACTTTTTTCTTTTTTTTTTTTAATGTGATTGAACTTTTCACAGGAGGTTTGATTACCCTAAGTCTCTAGAAAATGTTCATATATGTAGCTACTACACATTCTTATTTAGCTGTCTACTAAGTTCTTAGAAGGTATTGAAGAAAAGTTGAATTCATTGCATGTTTTATTTGTTGTCTTGTTTAGAGCATTTTGATTAGTCAAAATGAAAGAGTCGTGGAAGGTAAATTAAGGTACCACTGAAGATTAGTGCAAAACAAAACAAATTTCATGCTAGCTTTCCATTTTTTAATACATTTCTCACTGGATATTTCTGAAGTGTTAATTTCTCCTGAGCCCTAAGGATATGAAAAACTTAGTCACTTTTGATAGTAAGCATTGGTTTTTATTATTGAGAAAAACTAGTGTTTTCTGTAAAGAAATGACATCTCTTAGGAGTTCTATGCTGGTTTCTTTAACCAGTAACTTAAGGAAATTAATGATAAAAGAAAGAAAATTTCATGCTACAGGCCCACTGTAGATAAAATACATAAAGTTTTTGTTACAGAATTTCCTGTGATTGGGATTCAACCTATACCTAAATAGAATTACAGGATTAATCATAAGGTAATGACAGATATTGAATGACATACAAGATAACAAGAAGTGACAAAGTTCTTACTGTGCCGACCATTCCTGTCATTAATGTGATAAAGAGGCACTGAACTTATGTTCCTTCAAAGAAAAATACCTCTTGTAAAGAGGAATGTGTTACTGAAAATCAAGATATTCTTAAAGATATAAAATTCAAGATGGAAAATGGAATTTTACAAGCTGATTGTTATCCCAGTGACATTAAAACAATGAATAAATTGTTTTAATAAATAAAAACTATGTCAGCATTTGAAACTGGTTCAGAAATTTAATCCTCTTGGACAAAATTGTTGGAAGAATCCTCCCAGTAACACCCATATAAGTTATGGTATTAATGAATCACCTAAGGGAAAATCTTTAGGGGAAGTGGTATGTTGGGGATGGGTGAAAGTCATATTTCACGCGTTTGCAATAAGGCAAAGGAAATATTCAAGTATGTGTGTGGTTGTTCCCCATTCACTATAATGAGAGCATTGAAAACTGGATACTGAAAATAATCAAATGTATAGTTCCTTTTAAATACGTGATATAAAACATAAAGACATGACTGCATGTGAGTAGTGAGGGCTTTTGGGACATTCTTGATCATATTGAGGTCATAAAATTTACTAGCCATTTTCTTTTGTATGTTACAGAGTGTATAAGAGTGTACAAGGCTTTAGTCCTAAAAGCTCATAATTGACATAACTTTAGTATTTTTGACTTGTATAATTTATAATGCTGTCCTTTCAGCCTTCTTAGGTAGAACAGTTATATTCTCTCTCATGTTACCAAAAAATTACTGCACAGCCAGAAACCTTACTCATTGTCATATGAGCAGTCCATTCTAGATCAAGTAATTACTTTGTAGATGCAAGGATTACTCCATATATTAAGGATTAAACTATTTGCGATAAATATATAATTAGCTTTGACTCTATCCTATTTAAATTTACCTATATTTTATATGAATTCCTTTAGAGATTAGAGAGAGTGCTTAGCATTACATTCTCAGTCACAAAGTAGAACAGGAAACCTAGAGTTACTTCCAGGAACTTTTTACTACAGTTTTAGTCTCATACGGCTTTATTTAGGGCTTTCTAAATCCAGATAGATTCTGTCTTGTATAAACATACTAAAAGTACAGTGTTATTCAGAAATCAATGGAAAAGAAACCAGTAACATCAGTATAAAATATTATGGAACTGAACCTAAACTCAGACAAAAAGAAGCAATTGTGTTTCAAATCAATGCAATTCTGCTCAAAGAAAACCCTCATAACTTTATTCAGTAGTGCTTGTGAGAGTGTAATACAAATGTGATTATGGATGAAGTCTCTCTGAATCATTATTATTAACATGAACAATAATCCTTGTGCTTAGTTTATTAACCATAAAAAACATTAAGTGAATCACAGTCATCTTGCTGATCCTGCCCATTGTAATCAATGCATTTACTTCAGGAGATATTTCCATTTGCAGTTTAATTTGGTTTACTGAAAATTAGAGGGGTTTCTAGGCAATCATATCCCTACCACAGTCAATTATCCAAAGAGAAAAAATATGTTAATTTCCTCTGGAGCCTTTTTATCTGCTGGCTATCAAGATTTCCATCTGCGAGATGGATGCATCTCCGACTGGAGGTTGTATAACTCACTGGGATCAAAACAAACTGCGGTTTGGGAACCAAGCTGTCCTTCACACAACTCCTGAATTTTATTATTTATTTTTTTTCCAATTCTTTTTCCCATCTTTCTGAAAGGGAAGTGAGTGAATGGATACATAATGCTTAGCAGCCTGCTGGGCTAAACCCAAACACACAGAAATGCAATTTTGGAAATAAGTACATTTGGAGGCAAACTGTATACAGCTGAGTACCTTGCTACTGCAGTGAACTTGTAATTGATGTAGTATCTTAGCAAATTTAAAGAATGCACAGTCCGTGTATTTCATTTAAAGTGTACATAATTTTTTCACTTCTTTTAGAAAATTTATTATTCATCTTGCCTGTCTTTAAAGAGCATTATCATGGCCCTCCTCTGGATCTGCTCGAACAGCTCAATCTCCTTATTGTGTTGGGGGCCACAGAACTGGATGTGATACTCCAGCTGGGGACTCATGATTGCAGAGTACAGGGGGAGAATCCCCTTCATCAATGCTGGACAAACATCTTTTAATGCAACCCAAGATACAGTTGACAAAAATCAAAAGGAACATCATCTTTCTCACTCAAGAGTTTTTTGTTCACCTACACTCATTTGAAGTTATCATCTTAGGCTTCTGAAGTATACTAGACAAGGGTCTCTCTTTCTGTTTTTATGCCTTTTCCTTCTTTAAACTTGACCTGTGTTTATATTTGTTACACAGATCTGGTGATGAATGATATTTGCTTCCCAGAAGAGACTTCAAGTAAAGTGCTTTTTTCATTTTCTATCTCTTCTCAAAGATTTTGGTACTCTTATAGACAAACAAAATTGAAGGTCACTATATTTTGAATACCATCAGTGAAAGACTACATATTTTTCTTGTACAGCAACACAGATTCATCTTTTTCTTTCTCCTCTGCAGATCTGCAGAAAAAGCAAACCCAAATCCTAAATCTTGGTCCCATGGACTAGCCATTTGTGCAGACAGATAGTTTTATGACATTCTGGTTCTGATTTAGAAAGTAGTGTTAGATCTGGTTTGGAAAAGTGTAATACACACAGAAGATTCACATCCCCTTGGTGAAACACAACCACAACTGTGCCTTAGGGTACAATGAGACACTTTCAGGAAAAGGAAGGAATGTGATAATGAATACACACTGTTTATGGCTAAAGGTTATGCAACCCAGTAGACTACTCAAAGCGGTGTTTGCAAAGTTCCAGTCACACCTTATAACATTGCTGAGTGAGTGATGATTCTGGACATGGCTCATTTGTCTGCAGTTGAAAGTAGCTTTCCTCCACAGGCAACTACCAACCCCCAGTTTAGCTTTCTTAGTCAGCACTAGCATATTCTGCATGGGATCATGCACCCTACTTTTTATCAGAGTTTTACCTTTCTGAAGTTGAGGCCTCATCAGTTGCAAGGCAATGTGTTAGGGAAAAGAGGGTTTCCAATTCAAGGTTTTCTAATGATAATTCTTTCCGAGTTCTCTGCCTCTCCCCTTCATCCTCTCCACCACATGCACACATGGGTATAAAAGCAGAAAGCCACAGAATATGGAGATTTCATTCATAATTGATGTGTTGGAAACATCTTAAAGGAATTATAACCACCCCAGGTTTTGCATTTCTGATCTATGAAAATGTTACATATCTCTTGGGAGTCCTGGAAGAGAATTCTAAAATGCCTGCAAACAGATCTGTGCATCGGTATTGCATCCACACCAATGGGAATGCAGTGCAGAATATGCATGGACTGTTTCTAATATCTGCTGGATGGCAAAGACTGGACCTCATGCAGTTAAGTAGCTTCTTAAATCACCTTTAGGTCAAATGCAAACATACTAATCAAGCTCAATAGTTAGACGTTGATCAACTATGCTTGAGAGAGGGTTCAATCAGGTTCTTCAAAGCTATATTATACACTTCTCTTGCTTTTCTGTTCAGAAAATGTTGGATAAGGACTGTGCTGGTGGTTAATGATAAGAGATCATATCTCAGCAAAGGAATTATTTTAAAGCTGATGTCTGGAAAAAGAAGCAAGCAATACAACATGGGCTCTAAGTCAGCATTTTCAGGCTGGGCTGAAGACAAGCTACGGGCCTGTTTTATAAATATTAACGAAAGATAAAATGTCACAGACACACGCTGCCCTTTTGAAAATTAACATTGATCACCTCTTTCCAGGGGAAGAATTTGTTCTCTTTGGCAACTGATAACACCTGTCTCCTGTAGAAATCATTCTACATGTAGAATAAAAAATAAAAATTAATATATATATATTTTTAAAAAGCATGATTTGATTACGTTCTAAAAAATGTTATTTGCCATGAAGGCAACGCTGACAGTAAATTTCTCCAAGATGGAGGGGGAAATCAGTAAAGGATGGGAGAATTCTGAGGAAGTCTTTTGACAGCAGCCTTAAGGAAGCCATGAAACAGCTCCTCATTCACACTGTGCCCATGAAGTGGCATTTAAATGACCAGAAGCTGTACTCTATGAGGCATCTCACTTTCTCCTTTTTTCCTATTAGCATCCATAAAGTAAAAATGCAAACAAAGGACTGAAGGAGAAGAACTGTGCAGCTGTGACCTGAGTGAACACATATGCAAAATGGAGGCAGGGTGAGCACGAGGCCAAAGCTGCTATGGGCTTTTCTTATGTTAGACAACCACAGTTTGAACTGGATGTGTGTAAGCCAGGAAGTAGCACATATGGACAGAGATCCCATTTGTCTTACAGTGATGGTTAGGATGCTATGGTGCCGTTTTGGTCACAAGATTTTGACTTAAGGCTCAGTTTCAGTTTTGGAGACACATAATGTCTGAACGTGTGGCGATGGCATCTACACCACAAATGTTGTTCTGCGTGGCTTTGGTCCTCTCAGCATACTGATTATCTTTGGCAAAGCCTCTCTCTGTTACCTCCTTTGCAAGAAAACATCCGTAACAGCTTTTCAGCCACAGGAATTATCAGTGACGGTACTCTGTTGAGCACTGGTTGGACATGCTCAGTGACCTGGACCAGAACCCTTGGTTTGTGATGTGGGATTCTAAAAGAGGATTATGACAAGAGTACAAGCATAGACCTACCACCCTGCAGTTGCTGAGCAGTGTGTCTCAGTTCTCCCTTCTGGACAGGAGCAGAGGCTGCCTGGAACCTCTTTAACACCTTTTCCAAATCTGTTCCACTGGGTTCAGTAAAAAACCCTGTAATTTCCTACAGTTTGTTCTGCATCTGTTCAGGTAGTACTACCACTAACATTTAAACCAGAAATGTCAGCACTCTCATTCAAACAGGCATTTCCTGGAAAAGCCTGATATTTCTCAGTGGACGTTCTTTCTTCTTTTTCTCCCTTGGGAATGAAATAAACAACACATCCCTGCTGATGAGAGCCTTGAAACCTCCGTTTCCCATATCCTGTACTGAAGAAGAGCTTTATTTCAGACTCAGCTGATATCAGGTAATATAGAGTAGTGAATCTACAGATTTCTGTATGCTATGTTTACTCTCTCTGCTTACTTACTTGAGATGAAAAATCAATTGTGGTTATGGAACCAGTAAAACAAATTATTGTTCTCTCACTTCCAGCATATCTGACAGTCAGCAACACTTGTCAACACCAAACCCATCATCAGAGTTGGTAAATGCTAAATTATTGATTTGGACAAGAATACAGGGCTGTGAGCTCAGACTTTGTCATATTTAATATGAAATACTTAATAATTTGCTATACTTTATTTAATCATTAATTTTGTATCGTATATACATTTTAAGTGTTCATTATGATTTAGGACATGAGAAATACATAACAGTAGGTCCTGGAGCATGCTGTAATCCACTTCTCTTGGTGAGATTTTTCAAGTTTCATAATATGACACTTTGATTTTTATATGCCTTATGCTTATAATTTCAGTTTCCTTTTAGTCCTCTCAAAATTCCAGTTCTTAATCTGAACATTCAGCATGAGAACTTAATGCCCAGACTGGCACATTTCTGTTGTCCACTAGGATATGTTTGAGCTTTGACCATTACCAGGGTTTTGCTCTATTTTGGCCATTAAATGTGCTTCTTTGTTGTACTTCACTTTCTTTACATCATGTGTAATGCTTAGATGTCTGGCTGAAAGGTGTGGACCCATTTTGAGAATAAAATGTTAAAAGTATTCTGCTCTGTGTACACAGACTGAAGATAGAAACTGACCTTTCATTATGCCACTATTGCTGTACAATCTTCCCTGCAATGTGAAAATGCATTATCATAAGTTTTGGCATATTGCCATACCCTAATAAAATATTTTAGCAAGGACATTTTTTGAGTTAGTGCCAAGTATAGCACTATATTTAAGTGCACAACCTTTATGAATATAATGAGCAGACATTAGCAGTCTCCCAGTGCCTAATTCTTAAATAACTTTTCAGGATATTGAAAAAGTGTATATCAATTAGTGAGTATTACTACCAAAAAGCTAACAATTTTTGCTAAATAGCAACAAAACTTCTAGAAAGAAATAGAGTAATTTCCCACTGATCTTATATTTATTTTCATATACCTGGATAAAACAATTAATTTATACAACTGCTCTTTTGCTGCCATCTGTCACATGGAAATAGAGATTAAAGTGGGAAGGTTCTATCTCTACTTCATGTCACCAACATCTGCCTCTGATATCATGGGCATATTAAAATTGGAGGCATTACTTCCAGAGAGTAGCCCTCATATTTTTAAATAAGCAAACTTGATATTAAGCATTGCACCCTCCACACCTGGAACATCTGGAAAAACATGGTCAGGGGGGTGTCTGTTTCTGATGTGTATGCTTCTGTTCATTAATGGTTTGTTGTTGTAAAGTTTTTTTGTACTTCAGTATTAGGAAGAACCTTCATTGTGGTTTAACATGGCAGGTGGCTCAGTAGTATTCAGTTGTTCACTCATTTTCCCCCTTCCTATTGGAATGGGGGGAGAATTTAAAAAGTATATATAAAAAATAAAAAGTAAAATCCAAAGAACTTATGGGTTGAGATAAAAGAGAAAAGTAAAAGGAATGTAGTTATGACTGTATATATATAAATGTATATAACAAGTGATGCACAAGCTTACCATGCCCTGACTGATGCCCAGCTAGCCCCCCAAGCAGCTGAAGAGAGAGAGAGATAAACTCCCATCCCCTCACAACTCCTTTCACATGATATCATATAATATGGAATATCACTTTAGCCAGTTTAAGTCAGCTGTTCTGATTCTGTTCCACCCCATCGCTCCTTGGACCCTTCACTGCAAATGGCCTTAGCTCTGTACTGCACTGCTGAGCAGTAACTATAAAAATCTGTGTTATCAACATTTTCTCCTAGAACCACAACACAGATATCATACCAGATATGCTGAAGAAAACAATTCCATACCAGCTGAAACTAAGACAACCTTTTAGAAAAATAGCATTATAAATGCTCTAACAGAAATAGAGTTTATATTCTGCAAGTCTCGGAGTTTTCATTTCAGTATATGTAGGCAAATGGTAATAACTAAAGGAAAAGAGATTTCATTTGCTTTCTGCTGGTTCTGATAGCTCGCCACTGAAAGCTGACTCATACCTAGCAGAGGGAAGTATCTGTAGGTAAGTTATTAAATAATAGTAAACAAAAAGGGAGTTTATGATAGCAGATGTATCACTTAAACTGGTTAATTCTTTCATTTCCACAGTAATAGTTTAAGTTAAAAAGTAAAAGTAAAATAAATGTAAAATTTAAAAACAGCAGAAATAAAGCTGCTAGCAGAATTGTCTTTCATAACTTGCGAAAGGCACAGAAGGTCATAATGCTTTGTCTGGTTGTAGAAGTTATACTACTTGACCTATGCTATGCACCAGATCAAAGGTGTTTTAACATGCCATTTGTACATGAGGACATTGTATTTTGACAAAAACAAAATATTTCTAGAACTGCACTCTTTTGATAATACTTAAGAGAAGGAAAATATATCCTGCTAGTCAAAACTGAATAATTTGAACATTTCAAAATCTCATAATTTTTCATTACTGAAATTCTTACATTATCAAATTATTTTAAACATTATGTAGCATGCCATAGAATGATTTTGTAATCTGTTATCAACTTTTGAGTATTTTCCCCATTTTTGTTTGTGTGTGTGTGTGTTATAAAATTCTTTTCTTCATTCTATTTCACAGATTTTCTTTCAGAATAAAAACTTAGTTTTCAATCAAGTAACTGAATACTGTTATAGTTACACTGACAGAGCAACCCCACATGGGTACACTTTAATGCATTTAAAGTGTGCTATATTGGCAAAATTAATGTTACATTTTTTTGCATCTGAAATAAAAACTGTCTCTTTTTGAGGCTGTTGAGAACTTAGACGGAATTTGTGGTAGTTCATTGCTGTTTTTCAGGTTGCTATATGAGTCACCGCCGAGGAGATTCTGTATTTTAAATATGTAGCAAACAGTGGTGATTTTATTACTTAGAATTTAATTTATTACAAGACTGATATTACATTTACAAAATGATGCCCTTTTGTTTGGTTTGCTACAGTTAGGAAATGCAGCAGCTGCAGCCAAATGCTTTTAGTCAAAACCAAACATGCTCTTTTTGAATACTCCATCATCCAGACATGGAAAAAATAGAGCTTGATATTGTGAATTCTTGCTTAAGGAGAACTCAGTGATTGCTATTTAGAGCAACTTCAGCATGTCTCATCATTTAAGGCCCAATGCAAAACTTCTAGAATTCAGTAGGAGTACCTATGTGGGCTTCCATAGACTTTGGATCAGGGTGTGAAAAGAAGCTCCATGTCTCATTATTTAGTAAGAAATAGTGGAATTTGTTTCAAAAGGTGAAACAGATATTGATCTGTTGTGTGAAACGCTTTTACATGGTCTTCTAAACACTTGGACTATGCCCTGGAATTGTTTTTCATGGTTCTTGCTTAATATTCAAGTCACACTGACTGACCAAGTTTGAACCTAATAATCTGAAATTTTATACCCTGGAAATTTTGGCTAAACTTCTCAACCTTATTTCATGCCTAGATACTCAGTGCATACTGTGGTAGTGTGTGTTTGTTTAGCAGCAAATTCTACTAGGTGTCAATGAAAAAGGTTTGTATGGATTAATACAAAGAAAACATTGATTCAGAATCGGTCTGTAGTGGCATTAGTATAAACACCTTGTTGCCTTGCCTCAACACTTCTCTGCAATATATGTACAAACGTAACTGCCATCTTTAAGGCAAGAAGTAGAAGCTAGACTGGACCTGGGATTCTCTTGTCCTAGCAAAGGGACAAAAGTGGTAGAGATGCCTCAAGAACAAGAGGAAACTTGATTTATATATATATATATTATTGTATATAAAAATATGTATATTTTTATATATTATTTATATTATATATATATAAATGGGTGTGCTGGCTTGAAGGCTGCTGGGATTAAATACCTAGTACACAGTCTAACTCTCACCTCAGTCTCAGAAGGGAAAGTAGCAGCAACAGACCTGTTTTTCCAAAAAATGCTGCAAATGCAGGTGATGTTTATAGCGTGTCAATCTACTCATCTGCCATCAGAAGTAGCCACTCTGTCTCTGCCTAAAGTTCACTTTATTTTTGGTCATTTGCCTGTTTAAGAGACATATTCAACACTCCTTTAAATGCTGGCAAAATCAGACATGACTACAAAGACTTTTGGGGATTGACTATGGAAACTTCCATCATTCAAACAGCCAAAAAAAAAAAAAAAAATAATAATAAAAAAAATGTACTTTATGTAGCCAGTATAATATATATATATATAGTATATAGTATTTTAGTGTACTTTGGCAGTTCTGGTTGTTTCTATCAGATGGTCAAAACTGTTATTGTAAAGAGCTGTCAAGTATAGTAAAAGCTTTCCTTTTTTTTTTTTCAGTCATTGCATGTGAAAGGAATAGAACAATAAACTCTACTAAGACTGATTTTTACAGTCCCTGTTGCAGTAATTCAGTAAACTAAAATTGAAATTTGACATTTGTTGACTTTTAAGACCAGCAACAGTCAGCCACGGGGAGAAAACTATATGTTTTTTTGTTTCTGACTTGCATTCCTAATCCCTATAAAATGTCAAATTGAAGGTGACAGTGAGCAAGTCTCCTGTGAAAGAGTGTAACAAGGTATGCTCCTGCCACTTGACTTGCAGACACTTGCAGAGCATCATTTTTGCTGACAGTAGAAAGATAGTGTTTTCATGACAAACACCGAAATACGTAAAATGAATTTTGGTGACATTTACTGACCAGATCCCAACTTTATATCTTCTACTCAAGTGCACAGTATTCTTTTACTGATTTCCCATTCCAAGGCAATATGCAGTACAAATTCAATGAAGCATGCTATTTGGGGAACGTCTTACAGACTGACTCTCTCAAGAGTAGCTGCCATATAGCTTGAGGTTCACTGCTTAGTTATATAATACACACTGTACTTGGACAAGGAAAAAAGAGAAAAACACAACTAGCTTGTAACCTTTCACATGGTCTTATTGTTATTATTGTTTGAGGCAAAACAGCTTGATTGCTGTTGTTCTGACAATTAATCTGTTTCTAAAATAATAAACTACACAAACAAAAATGAAGCACAGTCACAAGACTGATGTGGGTTATGGAGTTCTTATGATCTAATGGATGCTAATCTGTTCTGAAGGCAAGATAGAGCACTTTACTTAGCTTGTACTTAGTCCTACCTTCTGTTTTCTCAATTTGAAAGTTCTCCTCTGTCATGATTTCTTCTTTCCAAATATTTTTTTAGCTTTTTTGTTTTGTCCTTTTTGCACGTTCTGTGTTTTGCATGGACAATCTACTTTCAACGACATGATTTATTTGCATGTTAGTGGCCATTTGTGAAATGGCTGATTTGATAAATGCTGCTCTAAATGCTTTTTCAACTTTCTCCTGTGAGAACTCTTAATTTTTCACAAAAGGAGGACATTACAAAACCGGCATTATTTTTTATTTATTTATTTATTTATTTATTTATTTTTCCCTCTAAGCTTGATCCTAGTTTTCTGCTTAGAAACCTATTTCAAGAAAGGCAAACTGTTTCCACAGGAAATCACATTTTCAAAAACATAGCTACACATCAGGAAAGGTTTGGATGGAAAATATTTATTCCAGTTTCATTCTTTTTTGCACTAATAGCTGCCTTAAATGCACAGAACCTTGAATGACTTCCAGTTAGATCCATGGGCATTAAAGATTAGAAGTGTGTTCTTCCCAAACAGTTACTGTATTAGTAACTGCCTGATCAACACTGAGCCCCCAAGAAAAATAAAAACAAAAACATAAACAACAACAACAAAAAAAAAAGTAAGGGAGAAAAAATTTAAGGGCACATACTTTTTTCCTGTTCATAATATCATCCTTAACAATATCCTTAATTTCTAAGATTTATTTATAATCCTTTAATAAATTGAATTTATGTAAAAACTATTATTTTACAGTTAAAAATATTATAGCTATCTGAAACTAAGCCGTAACTTTAATTCTCTGTAGCTGTAGTCCATTGTGCAGTTTTGTGCACACACCTCACTTTGTACTCTTCAGTAGTTAGGAATATTGTAAGACATGCACTACTTTTAAACCCATTTTTTATTGAAGGTCACTGATGACTAATGTTATGTTCATTATTGTGGTGAAATATCTTCAAAATATCTTATGCCTCTCATAAGTTCATTACTGGAATATAAAAAATGAGATTAATATGGAGTAAATGACAAGCAAGGCTTGAAGACTTCAGTAAACAGTTGCACAGTATTTGGGGGTACATGCTTGTAGTTCTAAATGTAGAGATTTTACCTAAGCACTGTGTGATTTGTTAAAAAAAAAGAAAACAAAACAAGAAAATAAAACAACAACAATGTATGTCCATGTGACTGATCACAGAATCACAAGGTTTGAAAGGACCTACAAGATCACCTAGTCCAACCATCCTCCCACTACCATAGCTACAGAAAACCACTAAACCATATCTTGGAGCTCCTCATCCAGACACCTCTTGAACACTGCAAGGGACTGCAGCTCCACCATCCAGTGCCTGACCACTCTCTGAGATAAAAAGTTCCTTCTTATGACTAGTTTAAACCTCTTCAGTAAGGTCCTATAGTGGAACATGACTCAGAAAAGACAGAGAAGGGTAATGTGCCCATAAAGCTCAGTGAGTATAATAGTGTGAAACTGACCACAGCTATTGCAAAGAAAGCTAACTGGTCAGAGAGCACTGGACTTTAACAGTTCAAAATATTCAAAACTCGAGTAAAATAAATCCTATGGCAGGCATTACAAAGGAGTGAGAATGTTTCAGAGAAAAAATGCTGAAATAAAACATCAGAGGAGACACGAAAAAGATTGTCTAAGAATAGTTTGTCAGACCTCTTGTACAATTTGCATGTGGGTGTGCTGCTGCTAAAATAAACAGTCTTCTAGTTCTACCTGGCAACATCCAAGCACTTACAGAATTTACTAAATATGTCCATTTAGCCCCCCAGACCAAGCATAAGCTGAAACCCTGAGAGTAGCACTTGAAAAAGAATGAGTGAACAAGTAATGAGCAACCATAAAATATACTGTTGTAAAAAAATCCTCATTTGGTCAGTTATTTTCAAAGGCTCTATTTTTTAATACTTTTGGTTTCTCCTCCCAGTATGCACTGGGAAGTTTCTCCTAAGTCAAAAGTATGAGTTCAGAGCCAGTTGAGCAAACCACTTCACCATAAATTAAAATACTCTCTTTCCACTACCCTTAAGATTCTTTTCAAGTCTGTAGCCCTGAAAAGTCAGTAAAAACTGAGAATAAAATTACTTTTCAGAAATAAGAGAAAAACTATACTGGGGATTACTGTATAATCTGAAAGCGGAAAATCTATTTTTTTTGCTTCACTTTTTAACATTTCAGTTTGAAGGTTAAAAATAAAATCTCTATATTCTAAAAAACACCTACAAGGAACAGAGAAATAGGAGAGAGCAGAAAGTACTGCTACTAATGCCAGTAAATCAGAATTGTTATACTTTTCTGTTCCTGTGTATTTTTATTCTTTTTCAGATACCAATTTCTGCATTTTTCTAGAGATTCTTATTTACTAACCAAAGGTGAGGCAGAGAAATGGGGATTGGAACCAATTGATTTTTAAATTCCCTTCCAGTCCAATCCATTCTATGATTCTACAGTTCTAAATGTCTTTTCTTGATAAATGTCCCTGACAAATTTTATGGTGTTGTTTGTGAGTGGATGAGTCAGTCAGACTGCATCCCTCTGACAAATACAGGGTAGGACCACAGTGTGAGATAGAGTTGTTGGGCATATTTTTCATGTTAGTAAGAAGCAGTTTCACTGAGCAGAGCTGTTTGAACATGATTTTGAACCCAAAGGAACAAGCTTTACTGAGAGGTAGTGTGTTATTTTGAGTGCTGTAGTGTTTTAATGTGCTCTGGGACTGTAATCTCATATCAAAGTGGAGCAGAAAGGGTGGATGACCATCCACATGCGTAAGAGATTGCTCTATGGCATTATCCAGCCTTCTGCTAATAGATACATTTGCTCTAGTGATAATAAGAGTGATTAATCTTCGTGTTGAATTGCTATGGCATGTCTCTGCCTTTAATTTGCACAAACTTTAAGACAGTCCTTCTGAAGAATACTAGTCAGTGATCATTCAGTGCTTGCCAGAATTGGCACACAAGTCATCCCATGAGTTGAGGGATTTTGCTAAGCCTGGGCCTCAAGAGACATGAGATTGGCAGGAAAAGTAGCTACTGATGTATGAAATTCCATGGCTTGTGCAGCCAGTAAACATCAAAATCATGTCTCATGACTGACAGAGAAGAAATACCAAGTCCTGTACAGGATAACAAAGGGTAGGCACCATCTGCTACTCTGTGGAGTAGAATTATAAAATATGTCAGTCACACCATTGCTGAGAAAAGCAGAGAAAATGCTGCACGTTGCTGCATCTGCTATCATAGGTACAACTTACAAGGTAGAAAAATATGCCTGACATCATAGTGCAGAAAAGCCGATGATGGTGTCAACTTCTGTATGTGCAGAAAATAAGGCAGTTTAAAAGGATTGGTATTTGCAGTTCATAGTTGCGTGTAACACACGGGTGAGAATTCTCATGGTGATCGTGAATAATTGCTCTATTTTACTGTTTTAGTAAGCTCTGTATCATTGATGTTTTACTGTAGAAATAATACTGAAATAACTGAAAGATATAGACGTCAAAACATGTTTGAATCTGAAAGGTCTGCCCTGAAAGTAATGCCTCCTATTTTATTATGTTGCCCCACAATGTCAGAGGCAGATATTGTTGGGATAACAGTAAAGGCTGAACCTTCCCACCAATATTCCATTATATTTTGTTGCCATGTGACAGATGGCAGCAGACAAAATGGTTGTCTGACCTGGAAGTACAAATACAGCAAAGGGATGTCACTGAATTTTTCTATGCGGATAAAATGACACCCACTGAAATTCATTAACAGTCGCTGAATGTTAATGGAGATCAACCAGTAGATGTGAGCACAGTGAGGTGGTGAGTGGTGCATTTCAGCAATGATGCTGTCACAGCAGCCATGAAATTGTGGTCTCCTCCACTGGTGAGGATTTTTATGAATGTGGCATGAAGGTTCTTCTTCATCACAGGTGAAAATGCATAGCTAGCAGTGCTGTCAATGATGAAAAATACTGTTCTGCAGCTGAGGGCCTCTGCTCTATCAAATGATGTTATTATGCTCTTTGTATCTGTTGTAGTTTCTACAGAAGCAAACATCCTGCATTACTTTTAGAGCAACTTATGTAACTGTGGTTGTTTTTGTTTTCTTTTCTTTTCTTGTAGATTACTGCCCTTTGAGAGATGCAGTTTGGACTACTGATTAAAAATTCTTTGGGTATGCTCTGCTATCATATGTTCCAGCCTCCTACTACATGTGTCCATTAAAACAGGAGCTGGTTATTAAATATTTGAGTTCCCAGAAATGACATTTCACTGATCACTCTGAAGAATGTGGGTTATCTTCTTTCTTCATTTCTTAGTGAATAACAAAAATCTACAAGAATTTAAAAGAATAGCATCATTCTCATATTTGACCCTCACAAAGAATTTAATTTGTACTGTAGGGTTTATACTTTTTGGAATATAAAATGAATAAAAGGACAAAAATGTTTTGTTTTTTTTTTTTGGTTTTTTTTTTCTCCTTCTGACACTTTATATTCTTCCATTCACATGTTTAGGGGACCCTAATCAAAGAACACTTCCCTGATAAATCCCAGTTCCTAATGGTACTTTCAGATCATCTATCATTTCTGAAAGATTTAATTACATGTAAATCCATGGCAAAAGCCCTGATGATTAAATTCTGGCTCTGCATTGCTGTTTATTGCCATTTACACTGATGTAATGTGTCTGAGCTCAGACAAGTTGCAGTCCATTTTTCACTTATCTAAGCCACAAACAGACCCACAACCATCTGATTTATTAAAGAGTGCGTAACAAAGATGTGTTTAGCAATGATGTAATGGATTTGATTTCCCCTCTCCTGCCCCTGCCTTTTTCCTTTCAGTACTTGTTCTTATTTTACTGCAATAATAGTTATATAGCTCTGTAGATTTTGGATTCTGTATATTCTTTCTAAAAAATCAGCATATATATAAAACCACATGCAGAATCTTAAGAGTTAGATTTGCACTGAGTTAAGACAGAGTTGTCATTTGTATACCTTTATAGATTTACTTTTTCATTTCAGAACAACCACGGACAACTGTTAAAATATTATAAGGTATCACAGACTCACAGAATCATTAAGGTTGGGAAAGGCCACTAGGATAATCTAGTCCAACTATCAGGACATCTCTACCATGCACAATAACTACATCTCTTAGTGCCACACCTACACATTTCTTGTACATTTTCAGAAATGATAACTCTATCACCATCCTGGGTAGTCTTTTCCAATGCCTCACTACTGTTTATGAGAATAAATTTTTCCAAATATCCAGCCTGAAGCTCCCCTGGAACAGATTAACTGGCCTTGGACACCAGTAACTCTAATCGTCTGTTCCTTTAATTAATTCTTGCTTTTAATTGCAAAGAATTTTTTTCTCCAGCATATTAAGTACTCATCTATCTTAACGTTCTTGATAAATCTGGTAATTTCAGTCCTTATGATAAAATTCTAAGCTTATTCAATCTTGCTTTGTTTCGAAAATTTAAGGGAAAGTTTACTATGAAAATGGTTTAAAAAAATAACACTATCTATTCAGTGTTTAAAATGTTACTCATAATGACTGAAGAGTCCTTCCTTTAGTTTTTCAACAATGTTTCAATGTTACAAACGTTTCTGATGAAAATTTATTTCTTATTTTCTAGTGAAAACAAGAATTCTTTTCACAACAGAAATACAAGAGATAAATGAAAACAGTAAAAATGAAAGCATGATGTTTGATGTTTTGTGTTGCAAAAGCCTAAGTGCATTATACTCTCAAATATTAAGGATAAAAGGCTTTTGCAACACAAAACACTGATACCAAGACAGAGGCATCATATTTAGTGCCTCAATATTAAGAAAATATGAAGCCATCAGATTATACAATGCTTATAATAACATTGCATACTTATTATTCTAGAATTGTTATATTAATAAATATGAAATGTATTTATTTCTACTATTGCATTAAATTTCTATATGCTATATATCAAATCGCAGTTTTGATACTGTTATGAGGAACAAGGAATGAGAAACTGTTGTTTGTTTTATAAACTGCAATTGTCTTATTTTGTGTTGCTGACTACCTAAATTGCTGTACCTGATGGGAAACTCTAGCACTGCCTCCATGTAGGCAAATTCACTAATGGTGTTTTCTGGATTCAACGCTATCCTTCTAATGCAGGCTAATTTCCATTAACACCATTCATAAGCACTTCCAAAACTACTTACTTTTTTCTGAATATTGTCAGTTGTTTGTGATATGTTCAATGCTGCAGTAGCAGTACATAATTAGGGGAACTGAAAGCAGAGATGTAATTTATCCTCCACTATCTATGATGAGCCAAGGCTAGGCTTAATATTGAGACACTGCTATTTGATTAACAATTTATACTGTAATATTGTGCCACTATAAGAATATATCTATATGTATCATGTATATGCATGCAACAAGCATATATATGCACAAACACACACACATATAAGTTGCTTCAAAATTAATGCCTCCTTTCCATGGAAGCTACAACAGATACAAAGAACACAATAATGCTATTTGATGAAACAAATACTCAGCTACAAAACACTGTTTTTCCACACAGTCATCACCATTAGCTATGCATTTTCACCAGTGATGAACAAAAGCCTGCATGCTGTTCTCGTAAAAATTTGCACCAGCAGAGGTGACCCTCTGTCATGTCACCACTGCTGAAATGCATCACACACCACCTCACCATGCTCACATCCACTGGTTGGTCTCCATCGATGTTCAGAAAGCATTGATGAATGTTGATGGGTGCCATTTTTCCACATGGAGGAATTCAATCACACCCCTTTGCTTCAGATGCACTTCAGATGCAATGGAATACTGTTGGGAAGGTTCAACCTCTGCTGCCATATCACCAGCATTTGCCTCAGACGTTGTGAACCAACATAATAAAATAGGACACATTACTTGCAGAGCAGCCCTTGTATGTTTATTTATCTGTCATAAGAGATTGATCTTTGTGAGATGCCAACCTAGAAAGAAAAAAAAAAAAAAAAAAAAAAGAAAAAAAAAACACATTCACTTCCCTTCAATATTTTTTCTACAATATCTGTTTTATTTTCCACCCTCATTTTGCTGAAAATCCTTATGAGTTAAATTCCCACAGGAAGTGTTCTGTTTTTTAAAGGTTCTGTGCCTAACTATGTATGTTTGTGTATTCCTTATTCTTACATTATTTAATGAACATGTAAAATCTAGGCGGCCATGAACCTGAATTGTAGTAGCAGAGGATCTCTGAAAGGCAGAAGGCTGGGATCACTGCCAGCTATCTAAAGTGAGGCACACAGTACATGTAGCTAGCAAAGACAGGAAAGAGTATATCTGCATGCTTCAGAAGTATTTTTGTCGCAGTCAGAGTGGAAAAGCACTTTAGTCAAGCCCAGTAATGAACTGATTAGTCTGGTTGTGAAACCTGTTCGCAGTCAATTCACGTGATAATGTAAACCAATTCAGTCACAACTAGGATAACTTCTACAGTGTCTAAGAAGTGATTGTTTCTTGAGGGTTACTGAACTACAGGAACAGGTGCAAAGCAAAATGAGATCACCAAAGTAAAAGTAAAATGAGACAAGTAAAAAAACACCTCCTCCCCTCCTTTAAAAAAATAACATAAATTCCTTGCTGCTGTTCTTAGGGAAAGCTGGCAGAGTGCATCAATAGAAGGTCATTGTGACTTACAATGAAATCAGAAGTCGACAACCGAAGATTTGCCATCTTGTGATTTAAAACAGCAAAAAAGGAAGAGAAAAAAAACAACTTTCAATCAATCCTCCCAAAGCCACAAATGACAGGGTGATTGGGATGAAGGACACTTCTCTGAGCAAGAGATGGAAGAGGAACTGGGCCCATGAAACACAATGGATTTCTATAACTTAACTTCCAGTTAGGAGCCAAAACCTAAAATGACCATACATTTCAAAGTCGTGTAATTTGGTTCCCCCCAGGTGGCATAGCATGTGTGTGTCAGAGGGAGCCAGCACTTCATGCTCCAACTGAGAGTGGCCATAGTTATCATTTTAAAGACTTCAGTTATGCTGTTTTCTTCCTGCCCTTCTGCTGCTACTACCCAAAATCAGACTTTGCTGGATTCCAAAATTGCTAAATATTATGTAAGTCATACTTCATTACACTGTGCACCCTGAAACATCTAATGCACTTTGATCTGATTTAATACTGAAAATTCATAACGTAAATTAGAAGGAAGCACTTTGCTAAAACATATTTATAAATAAAGGCAAACTTTAAAAAAAAAAAAAAAATATATATATATATATATATTTAATGATGAATTAAAAAGAATAAATAAGCAAATAAAGCACCACAAGCACCACACACCTATTGAGGATGCAATGCCAAATAAAGCCTGTTCTAGGTTTTTGTTGTTTATTGTTTTAGTTTATTATTTTTTCAGACTACTGCTCAGGCATTCTACTAGTTCCCCCTCCT